>NC_136711.1:18801214-18973714 GCF_947650265.1 Symphodus melops | reverse complement strand
ATCATGAATTTAAGGCATTTTCAGAAGAAATATCAGAAGCTTTATGGAAGAATTGAGGGAATTACATCACTTTAGTAAAAGTGTTGTTTTTTTTGCTGACTTGCATTATTTGTGTTATTTTAAGCCTGTATAGTGAGCTGCTAAATATAGCTTCACTATTGAAGCAGACACTATTTGTCCTTGCTTTCACATTGACCCACTTGGCAGCCTTCATTAACGAACACTACTTTCCCACTTGTGTCTCTTCCAGCGCTGCCAGGTTCTTGGTACCTTAAGTTGCTTCCATGAAGAAACCTTATTGGAAAAAGACAATGAAGGGCAGAGAAAATATCTTAACAGTGTATTCAGTTTCTCTTCTCATCTTCTTGATGGTTTAGAGAGGCTCAACGGGGCTCATCATCAAAGAAATCCCCCCTCACGTCTTCTTGACAGCTTTGGCTGTAGATGAAGATTTTGTGGGGGGAAAAAAATCAATAAGCTACATTTTCATCATCATAACATCCAGGAGCCAAAATGTCTTTGCAAAATGTCTTGGCAGTTGTTGTTGTGTTGGAGCCATCTTCTGATTTAAAAAAAAGTTCTAAACAAAAAAGGCTGATTTATTTTTATTTATTTATTTTTGCCTTCATCCTGTCCCAGTCAAACCTGCATTAAAACCTTTAAACCCTTCATGCTCCAGTGTTTGAAGAACTCCGCCTGGGAAGGTGCAGCAGAACATTACTTTTGAAGGAAATCTGATCCGAACGCTGTATCAAAATAATCTCTGCCCTCTTGCTTCCTATAACATCCTGCGAGCCTGACGCCGCGGGCCTTGATATTACAATCACTGTAATGAAGCCAGGATTGATTGAATGATTGGCAGCTCGAGACATGTGCGATGAACGACCTGAGCCGGGGATTTAAGGCACAAACACAGTGATGGACACAGTGTTCTGGGGTATGTAAGGCCGTGGAAAGTGCAGCAGAGTGAAAGCACAAAGGGCTCGGACTAGTGTGTGTGTGTGTGTGTGTGTGTGTGTGTGTGTATGCAAAAGCTTAGCATCCCCTGTTTGTTTCTGTTGCTCCTGGGCGAGCACTGGCATTTGTGTGCAATGTGTGTTTAAGTGTGTGTGTGTGTGTGTGTGTTTTGAGTGGCAGGAGGCAGAGGGGCACTGCTAGGGGTGGTCAAACACAACAAGTGAGGGCGAATGAGGAGGAGGAGGAGGAGGAGGAGGAGGTGGAGGAGGGGGAGGTGTACTGGTACTGAGGTGGTCTACTTGGGATTTAGACCAGACACGTTTATTAGGAAATCGTGGCTTTAAGCGTTGTTTCATCTGACAACAACTTGCCAACCAGAGGTCTTGCCCGCCATCGCCACCACCTAAGTCCTCTGATTCATGCAGCCCGATCAGTCCAGTGCTATCTGTATCAATCATTAGATATCATTTATTTTTAGTGGGATGTGGCCTCTCGCCCTCCTCGCTGCCCTCTTGTCCATGCGGGCCCCCCCTTCTGCCTCGGAGCCCCTCACTAATGAGTGTCAATCTGGAGGGCTGTGGCACTTTTACTGCAGACACCTCCCCTGACAAACGCAGGGCTTCAGTCAACATGAATCATGCGAGAGGACGCCAGCAAAAGTGACAACCATGCTATCCGCTGTCAAACCTCCTCCCTTGTTTCCTTCCCAGCCTTTTAAAAGTTTGTTCCTTGAAGCCAGGAAATCTTTTTGGTCTCCTTTAAATGTTTGTCAGGAGCAACAGCATTTTACAGTGGAATGTATATAGACTCTAATTCTAATTGACTTATACAGTTTTGTTGGATTGACCCAATATTGAGTCTGAAATAAATATGCATTTTATTGCCCTTAAAGATTCTCCAACATGCATCGTGTCACATTCAGATACAGTGTTTTCTTTGCTCGTCATATTTTATCATATTAGCATAAAAAGTGTAGCTACAATAACGATGCTAATCTCTTTGTTAGCACCTCTGTTTCTCTGCTCACCGAACACAACATGTTCATGCAACAGAAGGATTCACGGTGTCTGTGTGAATATTGACCTTTGAAAAATTATTGCCTTTGGTGTGAAAGACCTTTTTTTTTTGTCCTATTTGTTTTTGCGTTGCTGCATCATCTCAAATGGCAAATAAGCACTGAGGGCGAGGTTACGCAGAGGTAGATATTAAGCAAAACATTTGAAGCATGATGCCAAAAAGTGATAAAACGTTTAGCTGAAAATAAAAGAAATGCCAGATTAAGTTTGTCGTCTTGGGACCAGGGATCTCTAGACATCTTGTAGTTCCCTGGTATTTCACACAAAACCCCAGATGATGACATCATTAAAAGTCAATGGATCACCAGCGACTAATCAGGGAATCTCTGAACTCCTCGTTGTGCACGATGAAACGTTTGGGTCTCACCGAACTCTTCTGGATTCATCCTTTTCGGCATGACGGATGACTGTACCAAATTTAATGCCAATCCTTTAAAGAATTGTTGAGACGTTTGAGACTGAATGAATCACTGAGCAACATAATCATCTGGTTAAAGTGATGAACTTATATTTCTATTATTTTCCTCATACAGTTCAGTTCACAGTGAGCATAAAATAATCTATGTATGTGTGAATTACTTTGGCTATCGTGGTTGAACTGTTGCGGGCCTGTGTTTTGTATTGATTTTATTGATGAGGGCACTTAGCATGAGGGGGAATTTCCTGGTTACTGTACGACTGACGTGACTTTCTAAGAGCTCCAGCTTCATGTGAACTAATCAAGGTGGTTTGATTCTCGACAACTGTGCCTTTTCATTTAACATTAATGAAGGTGATTTGGCCTCCTTCTTGGTGTGTTTAAATAAATCGGCTTGTTTGCACTTGTGTCTATCCTCTGTGTTCCTTCGATTCTCGGGACATTGGCGTATTCTACTAACCAAGCGGACGTCAGAGATCTATTCTGGATGCCCGATGCAACAGCCGGCCAGCAACAGCAGCAGCAGCGGGGGGAAGGAATGCCGTCTGTTCGGGGGCCTGGCCAGAATGATCGCTGATCCTTTCGGAGGAAGCGGAGATGGCGGCTCTCCTGTTTCATAGGTTGGGGAAGAGAGAGTTGGAGAAAGGAGAGTTGGACGGTGGACATGATGCTCAGAAGAGAGTGAGAGCGGTGTTGGGGGGGTCCAAAGGCATTTGGTTTGGTGCCAGTCGAGCCAGCTTTCTGGCATGCCACATTCCAGGAGATCAACACCACGGTGTTTCCTTTCACCCCCCCACCAACCCGCATCCACCACTTTGCAGCCCACCCAAATCACCCCGACCATTTTTTACTTAATAAATCTTTATTCAGCATGAAAAGCAAACCAATAATTTATTACTATAAAAAAAAACACTACACAAAAATAAACAAACAACAAACTAAATATTTTAAATATTTATCCTGCCTTGCTAAAGAATCAGGGTCCAAGTTCTAACCAATTTGGAAAATAGGACAGAAATGGCCATGTCCTTTGGGTAACCAGGCCAGACTGCCTGGTTTAAATGGGAACTTGTTTTAGTTGAATATTTGCTTTGAAATCACAACACATGTTTTTAAACATAATCTAATTTATATCTGATCAAATACAAACCATGCAGGTCTTCCTAACTGCAGGATTTGTATCTTCATCAGAACAGCTCAAGTTGTGTCCCCATGGAGACTTTGGACAAAGTTGGTGATGTTTCTTATTTGGGCCGTGCATGATTGTGCCGTTTATATCCTACGACTTGTAACAGCGTTTGAACTACCTACTTTTTTTTTAATCCCAGCTCGGTTAAAAAAAAAAAAAAAGAAAAAACCCAAAAACCTAAAAGCTGGTTTTGCTCACAGAGAGGTGTTTCGCTTCTCGAAGGGCCAACAGTCTGAAATGCTGGCTGACTCATGCTACAAGCTTTCAGTAAGTGATTAGAGAGTTCCTTGACAGAGCGTGATAGTTAGACATCAGGACATCATCAAATAATTGACACTCACCCAAACCCACATCATGGAAAGATGTTAATCATTACATCGTCACTGAGCGTCGTTCTGGAAGGACTTTTGAAGGACTTGGACGTCAACAATCACGGCAGTGACTCTGTGCAGCTGCCCTTAAACATCTACTGTATGCTTTAAGCTGAATGCTAACGCTATGCTAACATGCACATCTTTTTTTTTAACCACTTCAAGAAGGGAATACTGTAAGTATGGGTCATTCTCTAACTCACTGGGAAGCATCAGGTTTTACATGATTATGATAAAAAGTTAAAGCTTCATCAAAGTCATAATACAAAAGTTTAAAATGAGTTAAATTAAGCAAAATTTAATTGTTCGTATAGGACTTAAACATGACCCAGAGTTAAAGTAGGAGGCGAATAAATATAAGAGTTAATTTTCTTAAATTACAGTTTTCATGTATTCAGTCTTAAATGAACATTTCTCCTCCCAGGATGCTGTTGCTGCTGTTTTCTTGTAATCTTCTCATTCTGCGTCCTTAAAGTCCTTTAAGGAGTTTTACAGCTTTTTCACACGGTGGGCTCTTATCGTTTGATCACACATTTTATATTTAGCAACAAATTCGTAAAGTGCGAAGTTGTTGATTAATTGGTGTAATTGAGTGAACACCCGGCTGTTTGCTCAATGCTTTACTCCCGCTAGGAAGTCTTTAAACCTTGTAAGTACGGCGAACGTGCCTGATGTTGTCAGGTGGTGATGCGTGGTTACACTGCTTTGCTGTTGCTTATCAGGTGGATTGTTGGGTTTTATCTCATCTCATTTCTTTTCATATTTATTTTCAACGTCGTCAAGACAACGAACGTCATTCTGCACTTCCCCTTTTTATCTGATCTAACAGGACAAGATCAGAGTCTGAGCCACGGCCATGGAGCTCGTTGGAAACTCCACAGTTGATGTCACCGATTAAATTTCTTCTTTCTTTTTTTTTTTTTCTCCATTCAATTTTTTAAAGATTCATTATTTATTTCTGGGGCTGGGCGCCCTGGGTTTGATTCATTTTTAATATGAAATCTAATGGGAAGATCTGGCGTTACATTTTCACGTTAATTAGATATTCGCCCAGCCATCTTGGTACTTCCACCAAGCTGCCCGGGTGCCCTTGAACAAAGCAATGAATCCAAACTTGGGCATGTTGAGCACAAAGAAGTCGCATTTGTGTCTCCTCAGCGAAAATGATATATAAAGAAGAAATAAGCAAAACACATTTTACCAATAAAAAGTACTGAAGAACACAACACACTTTTAAAATCTACTTAAATTTTCCCTCAGACACTGATGTTAAAAAACACAATGCACTTTATGTGACCTGAAACAGTTTCTAATCTGGTGTTCAACCACACCATGACACTCAAATGAACTGCAAGGTGTGAAAACCCTCATGTCCCCTCAGACATATGAAGGCCTTTATTACACATCTGAATTTGAATTTATGTATGTATGGGAAATAGAGAAGACTCTTAGATGTTTTGGTTTACCAACATTTTTTGTAGAAGTTCGTTTTTAGCATCGATCTAACACCTTCGTCTAGACGTACGAGTCTTCAGACTTCAGTGATCCACTGGCCTTTCAACTGTTACTGTCAGGTTTGCTGTATTGATTTTGAATGAACGATCAGGACAACAATTGTTTGAATTCTCTCTTCTTCATCTTTCTCGTCATGATAGAGTTAATGTCGCTTTGTGATTCGTGCTAACAAGCACACTCCTGAGGATGCTACAAAAGGCTAAGCTAAGGTTGTTAAAATGGTAAACACGTCCCCCTCCCGAAGTCAGACTTCTGACTTGGAACTCGGAGCATCTTCAGCAGCCCGAGTTCAAATCCAACATGGCTGCTATAGCGAGTTATTTTGGTGCAGGAAATATCACGTAGCGTGCTGGAACGCGGTCACTCACAGCTCAGAGATCTGAAGTTTCGAGGTAAATGTGTTTATTTGCGTTTATCTCAAACGCCTGCGGTGTAAAAATGTGCATATATTTAACTTTCTCTCTGAAAGTTGTTTGCAATTATTAATATTCTGATCATCTTGAACTTTTTTGTTACCTCACATGTTTTTATTTTCGTACATGCAAGTCAAATTCCTGCCTTTCTGTTCTGTTCTGTTTGATTCTATTCTGCATGAAGATATGTTTGTGTGTGTATGTGCTTCATTAAGGATCCGGCGTTTGTGTGGCCGTGGATATTTTTACAGAATATGCCCGTGTGTGTTCATGTGTGCAGCTGCTTGTGTTATATGAATCTGCACGTGTGTGAGTGCTTGTGCGTCTGTGTGAGTGGTGGCCGGTCTGTCAGCTCAGGTTAGGCTGACGCAGAGTGGCCACACCTCAGGGCTGTGCAGGCCTGCGAGGCGGGCTCGCTCTCATCAGCAGCATTAGGCCGCCGTGTGTGATGGCTGCTGACCCCCGGCGGAGCTGAGCGGTGGCCGTGGCGGTCGGCCGGTGTCGGGCTCCAATAACGCCAGGTCCTGGGCTCACTTCCTGCCAGGAGCGGCCCTCACTCTCCTGCTGTCAAAGAGTAAGTGGCAATTGGAAAGATGGCACTTTGGGTAATGTGCACTGCCTCATCAAGGACACCCTGATAAAACGCCGCTCGTTCGGTGAGTCACAGTGCATGAGATGGATGAGACGGGGGAAAGTGTCAGGAGACAAGTTTGAACAAAACTTTCTACACTTTCACACAAATTAAAGATTACGCTGATTTACAGGACCAGACCGAGAGAGACGTTGGATTTGAACAGTTTATTGTTATTAACACGCCTGAGATCATCGTCTGAAAAGTAGGTTGGAGGTCTTGAAAGATGATGAGAATCAAAGGATGAACAAATAACAGGCTTAGAAGAAGGTCGGCGGGATGAAGGAGAAAGATGTTGACTGATGTCAGATGACTTTGTGAGGTGGAGCGACAGAGAGGTCAAAGTGAAAACGGTTAAAGGAACAAAGACGGGGTCTCAGTTTCAGCTTATCCGTGTTCAGTTCTGAATTTACCAGCCAAAGGAATTTAAAAAAAAATGGACGAAACATATGACTTGAAATAGTTCCAATAAAAAGCCTGAAACAAGTGTTTACATAGTTCTGATGTTGTTGTTTTTTTAACATCCTGGCATTTAATCTTGGGAAGTGAAAGTTACTCTTGCGAACAGCTGAAGCTACAGGTTTTGAGGCTTTCAAAAGGTCAAATCTAAACTGTGTTGAACGTGATTTCTGGTAATTTTATTTTAGTGCGACATCTGTATTTTTCTAATTCAAAAACAACCGGGTCACCACTTCAGAAAAGGTGTAACAAGTCCAGCTCTCTTACCTCTGAACGGAGGCGTTTGGCTCCCCGCTGTGTGACGGTCAACAGCGGCAGCAGGTGCACCACAGGGAAGACCGACAGGGAGGCAGGGCCGGCACCGGGAGATGACCCCTGCCACAAACGAGGAGGGAAAAGCCGGGGTTTTGGAGCCTTGAAAATATGAAGTGACAAAGGGTGCCCTTTGTGTGGGAATTGACATGGTGCAGGGCTGACACGGTGCACCCTCTAGGGGTTGATCCTCCAGTCAGGATCAAATGCCAAAAGTAGGTCAGAGGGAAGAGAGGATGAGAGGGTAAGCTGGGGAGGGAGGGGGTCTAAATAATCTGAAAATTGTGACTGTTTATTTTGGAGTTAAACACCTTGAGCGCAATGAGCTGCTCAGTCAGTCAAGTCCGACGTTTTTCATCGACTCATCTCGCACTTTCAGATTTCTCCCAAAGCCGACGAAGAAGACGTTCAGAGCAGGTCGACGCTGAGAAGAGATGTGGGTTTGTTGTTTGTGTTGATTCGGTTTGCACTGATGAGGAGTCACCTGTTGGTACTGAAGATATTACACACACACACACACACACACACACACACACACACACACACACACACACACACGCACACACACTGACAGGTGAAGATTTCAGAAATTCAGCATTTTCATACTTTTTTGCTTTTGAAAACAATAAATTTCATTATTTTTAAAACATCATATTTTTATTCCTCGTGCTTAATTGCCTGTCTCGTTACAGTACGATCCGATAGCACACTATATGATATGTTACATTTAGCACACAGTCAATAATATTGACTGATTTTAGCTTATCAAGTGACTTTCTCTATAGGTTAGTTTATCGCAGATATGCACCGATATCAGCAGATTTATTCATCAGTTAAATAGCATTTTCATTTGAGCGTCATCACACAAGCATTTCTCTTTCACCAGCAGAGGGCGCAATATTGATTACATCATCACTCTACGTACGTACAGTCTATGGTACGTACATGCGCAGTTATTCTCCAGCTGAGTGACCATCTTGTCTTTTTTTCACCAGTGTTTGACAACATAACATAACAAGCATGTAAGAAACAGTCTACACTTCACAGATCAAAGAAAGCGATCAGTAGGTATATTGGCATCGTTTTTTTTTCTTCTCCACAATATCGGTATCGGCCCGAAATCGGTCGGGCTGTAGTTACGTTACGTTGCGATACGATACGATGCAACATACGATATGATTCACTTCACTGTCTCCTAATAAAAATCTCTCTGGGTTCACTCTATAGTTGCCTCTACTGTAAAACAGTTTCTGTGCAGCCGCTTTCACCAGCATGTAGTCCTTGACCTTTGACCTTTTGCATCTCATGTAAAGATGACTTCATTGATTTACTGATAAATCTCTTTGTGTATCGATGATTTGGTAAATCGTTCATCGAGCCACGTTCTTACGCTGCTTTTTCTCTGCTCAGCTTTCGAGTTTCTGACTTTTGGCACATTGAATTATATCATATTAGAATTATATTCTGCAGATTAAGAGAAAAAAATCAAAACCTGTGGGGTTTTTTTCTAGTTGAAGCTATAGATTTCTGCATCCATCCATTAAAGAAGGTAACCTTTAAATGCCCATTGTTGTTATAATGTAAATCATCAGGGGAGGCTGCAGTGAGGTAAAGCATTGTTTCCCCCCCCCCCCCTCCCCACATTAGGGTTCTTTATGTTCTAATCTGTGCTAACGAGGGGGGCTGCCAGCTCCTTTCCTCCCCCTCTCATCACCTCGTGCCTACCAGCCATGACTTGCCTGTAAAGTTCTCATCTGGGAGTTTAGGCTCTGTATGGTGAGATGAACAACAGCAGCAATAACAACAATCAGCCTGATCCCCCACCCCCCTTTCCCCTCCACCCCTTTCAGAGGCGCGGGGGTATGCTGGTCCAGCCAGCACACTGGCGAGCGACCCCCCCTCTGGCCCTTGTTTGTCACGAGCTGACCCTTCCATTTAATTAATTAAAATTAGCATCCGTCCCCTTGGCATTGACTTGTTACGTCAGATAGAATCAGCTTTGGTATCAGCGGACCCCCGGGGCTGCGGCCCTAACGAGGCCCAAGATCCTAATTAGACGATGTAAGAGGGATGTGAACGGGGGGGGAGGGGGGGTGTAAGAGGGAGCTGGACAAGGAGGAGAGGGAAGAAGGGGGTGGTCTGAGCAGGGGGGCAGTGAGGGTCCTGCTGGGCTGAGTTAGCCCCAGGGGAAAGTGGGGTATTTATACACCTAAACATGATGGTGGGGGGGGGGGCTGTCTGTCTGTAGCACATCCTCTCTCTCTGTTTGTCCCTCCGTCTTTGTCCAGTGTGTCTCGTACTGCTTTCATTCAACCGCAATAAGGAATAAACAAGCCATCATACAAAAGGACGCTTTGATGCAGGAAATGGTTCTACGGTCTCTGTTGAGTCGGGAACAAACATGTCGGGAAGTAGAACTCCTCCATGAGTAAACATCAGTCTTATTCTTACAAATTTAAAATATGAAAGTATTCAACAAGCAGCTGCAAATGTTTCTTTTTTTCCCCACTGCAGCTTTTGGACGTTGCTTGTCAAATGCAGCCCATAGAAATAAAGTCATGTGGTCCTTTTATCAAGCGGACCTGTGTCAGTGTTTACTGTCTGAAATACGTTTTTGTTCCTGGTGATTCTACCTGCGCTCCCTGTGGTGTCATATCCTGATCCTCTCCCTGTCCCGGGTCTGTGGAGACAGATGCTGGCGTTTGAGCGTGTGCAGGTGACGAGAGAGCAGCCGACAGGATGTGGGCAGGTATTCGTCCCGGATAGACGCGTGTCAGTAAAACAACGGGTGACGTGAAAGGACGCTCATGCGGAGGGAGACGTTAAAGCTTCCTGAAAGTCTTAGAAGGAGACGTGAGAGTGATTCTTGTACTTTACAGACTGTTCGGTCTTACTTCTTCCTCTTAAAGAACAATTCATCTTTTCAATTCTTCGAGGTTTTCCCCTTTTTTCTCTCCTGTGGGCTCTTTGTGTCCTCACTTCTCAGTCAATCAGTTCAAAGAAACAAAAGGAGCATGGCTCACTTTTTACAAGACATTTCACCTGCAAACGTTGCCATGCTAGGCTATGACAAATGTGCTCTGTCAATTTGAAATTGCGAGTTGCGAATGAATTCATTCTTCACAAACAATTTCCAGCGGAAGCTCTCAAGAAAGAAATAAAAAAAAATCTGCAAAGCTTTGCTAAATCATGAACTCCTCCATTTAAGCCGTCGCGTGTTCGTGTTGTGTACAAATGTGTAAATTCTTCACGTGTTTGTCTGTCTGTTCGGATGGGCTGGAGGTGGATGTGTTGGTTTGTGTGAAGTGACAAAAGGGGGGCACAGGGAGAGTTCGGGGAGGTGGGGGTCGGTCAGTCATCACCCAGTTTATGAGTGAGAGGACTGGGACCACATGCCCTCTTTTAACTGTGTCAGATCGAGGCGGCCTCTCCAAATCATGATGCCCCTGTCACACGACGTTACTGCACCGTTAACACCCCCCCCCCCCCCCCCCCCAACATCCCCCGTCAACATCCCCCAATTCACCCCCAATTTTTTGGTACAAACACATCATGAACTTTAAAAAAATTTTTGGGAATAGTTTTGTTGTTTTCTTGTATTTACTGAGTTCTTTACATTTCATCATGAGCGCAAAGAAGGAAGAGTTTAAACTGCAACATTAAAGGCGACCATTTTTAAATTAATTCTGATTACTCTTACGAGCTACAAAAGCAAACAAGGTCGTCAGTGACAAGATGAAATATTAATAATAATAAATGATAATTGTAAAAAGACAAACATCACTTTTCACATGTACACAGGTAAAATCTGCAAAGAGATATTAGAGGTACCAATTTATTCACTGCAACTTCCTCATTTATAAAATGTATAATGTTCACTGATATATATCTTAAAAAAAGGCAACATTGAGAGCTGTAATATGAAGTTTAGTTAATGTGGAAACAACTGCAGTTCCTAAAATGGCCACATGAGGCACGGCTCCAAAAGTGAGCCAATAGAGTCCAAAACAACAAAAAAATCACAAACAAACAAAAACATCTGAATTTACTGCAGAAATAAAAATCTTTAAAATGTGGTAGAAAATATATATTTGGTGTCTTTAACTCTTCTCCCGTGGGAGCTCATGGGGGGGCAGAGAGGTTCCTCTTTCCGTCTGCTCGGCTTAACCTCGGCTAATTTGTGTCTCTGAACTTAACCTCTGGGGTTTCCGCCCTCTCTTCCAGCGCTATTAAAAAACCCCCAAAAAAAACACAATCAAGAATCCAAAATGCTGAATAAAAAGGCTTGAAAATAAAAGTGTTTAACAAACTGACGTCAAACTCATCATGGTTGATACAAGTGGAGAAAAAAATAGACAAGAGTCAAGTAGACTGTGAAAAAAGGGATTCAGGGAAGTGTTGATTGCTGGCTGTTGGTCAACAATAGTCTGTGTGTGTGTGTGTGTGTGTGTGTGTGTGTGTGTGTGTGTGTGTGTGTGTAGGCCTCTGAGTCAGTCCTGTGTGTGTGCTCTAGAAAGATGTGTTTGTGTGTGTCCAGTGTAGCTCTGAGGAACTCCTTCAGCGAGTCTCTGTGTTTGTCAGCTGGCGAGCGTTCTCAATATAAGCTCTCTAATTGCTCAGAAAATTACAGCTAACGATGATTGCACTTGACACCGGCTGACATTACGGTGACACCACAACGCCTCGTGCGCCCCAACCCCCCGCCATCC
Source organism: Symphodus melops (assembly GCF_947650265.1). Taxonomy (NCBI): domain Eukaryota; kingdom Metazoa; phylum Chordata; class Actinopteri; order Labriformes; family Labridae; genus Symphodus; species Symphodus melops. Next base: position 18,961,664 of record NC_136711.1, on the reverse strand, counting down.
TCACCTCGCCTCCCCTCCCTGCCCACACCCTCCTTCAGGATGTTGTGCCAGCCCCTATTGACCGCAACGTTGCCCCCGGTGGCCGCCGCGTGCCCTCTGCTTGTTGAAGCTGTCCAAACCAAAGATGTCGCATAGTTCAATCTGCTTTGGCATCGCTTTCTGCCAGCCCTCATCCGTCAGCCAAACCGTTTGTGAGCTGTAACGTGCTCCTCCGTGCTTCATGCACGATCCGTGCTGGAAAGCAGGTGTTTTTAAAGATTTTTTTTAAGAAGGATGTCTTTGCTTCCTGGTTGTCTAAACTCTGCGTTTTTAATGAGTCAAGAGAACAGAGAGGAAAAGGACGATGTTGCTTTGATGAGGACATGAAGACCAGCTGAATAAAGATGGAGGCTCAGGACAAAAACAAATAGAACTTCTGCATAAAAAAACTCAATATTATTTTGCACTTTTGTTTCTGTTGTTCAAAGTCCGCTGAGTTTTTCTGCTCCTGCCTCTGCACGCTGACACATACTGTTAATCCATCGCATGCACTTGTGAATGTGAGTAAATGCCTGCATGTGCATGTGCATGAATGTGTCCGTATAGCCGTGCCCCTGCAGGCCGGGATGTGTCACCTCTTTGTCTTGTCAGTGTTAATGTGAGCATGGTCAGCCAGGCGTGGAGCTGCGACAGATCAGCAGATGAACCTTTGCTTTACCCCACCCACCTTCATTCACCCTATTTCCTCCCCTGCTCGCCCTCCTCTCCCTCTGCAGGAGAATTAAATATCCTTTACAGTCCGGGCATCACCTCTGGCATTTGGATTTTTGATTTAATTTCAGGTCAGAACCTGTCCATCACTGGTGCTCGGCTTCGATGCATCACAGCGCCGGAGGACGCCCAGTGGGTGGCAGGGAGGATCAGCGGTGATCGCTGCTTACAGCAGGCACCTCACAGGCGTCACACTCATAGCTGAAAGCCATAATGTCACAGCAGCTCTCTGCAGCTTTAACCTGTGGCATTAAGGCTTAGAACAGCACATATAGACTGTAATGTTGGTGCACACACATCTTCAGGACAGAGTTTACTTATCTCAGTTTCACCAGTTTATCTTTCTTGGCTGTGTCACACAAACATGCCAACATTTGGACCTGATTGCCTTCATTAAAGCATGATGGTAAAATTCTCTGTGTGCAACCTCCAGGTATGCAGAGGTATGTGAGGTATGTGACTTTGGTTAAGCACAAGTAAATTATTTGAGAAACATGAAACTATTACAGTAACAGTGCATAAACAAATAACACTTTTTAGAGCTAGAAATCTACATACCAAACAAATGATTTTTTCAGTCCATAAGATTGTGATACTTCTTTTCAGCAGTCATTTTTTTCCACTCAGTTTGGAGATGACAGAGAAATCCTTTTTTTTTACAACTGAAATAATTTCAAATCTGCCAACCGCTGCAATCACTGTACAACTTAACATTTGCACAAGTTGCACAGTTCAGAACATGAACAGCGTTTTGCAGCAACAATGAAAAAGGGGAGTGAGGAAAGGAGCCACAAGTCATACTTCATGGGTCACAATCTAACCACTAAGCCATCTGTCTTTTCAAAATAAACAAATCGGATGTTAAAAATGTGTCATCGGGGGACATGATGATGGATTATAAATCATTCCTGTGGGTACTTTGACACTTTATTCTTTGCTGATTGGTTAAATGTTTTAGTATCGCTGCACTGTCGTTATTTGCTGCTCTGTGTCCCCTTGAATTGGGGCAATTCAAGGAGACAAATAAAGTTTTTTTAATTGAAGTGCATCGAATAAATCATAGTAATGGCTTTTCAAGCAGTTTCTAAGATATGATCAATAGAGTATTTTTTTTATGCACATGGGGAAAATAGATTGAGCTATAGGAGCGTGCACTTCCCGTTAAATGAACAGTTTAAATGTGTATTTTGCAGGCCGTCCCTTGGACATGAGAACAACCGTTTTTGTGTCATTAAATGATCCTGTTAAGCGACTGTCTTACAGTTACATACGTTTGCTTTAAGTTGACCTTTTCAGTTCACAGCTGTGTGCAGAGCTCCACGTACAAATTAAACATTGTGGCTTTGTGGTTGAGACTGAGTAGTGCTGCTGAGCTGTGTTTAAAAGCTGAAGCAGATGCAGACCTCAGATTTTGTCTTGATAACAGATTGTAAAGATACTAAGGAGTTTGTTGTGATCTAAATATACCACCATGAGTGTGATGTGAAGGGGTGAAGAAGAGTTCCTCGCTGCATGTTTGGGTCACATCAGTCAATTCAATTACTTTATCTTTAACTTGTTGACTGTGAAGGAAACTGAAATCTGAGGACATAACAGTCTGCGTGTCTAGTTTAGTTTAGTTTATTTGTTCAGCACACGTTTCCAAATAAAATCAAAATGGCGCAACGAGGGAACGAAGCCCAACGGACTTGTACAGGAGTTCCACCCCTTTACAAGTCTACAAGTGAAAACCCTCATACTTCCTTAATGGTTGAAATTAAAGGGATACTTCACCCATTTTGCCCTGAGAAGAGAAAAATATGTTTTTCTTTGCCTGGAAGTTTTCTTCATGTGATGCAATATGACGCTTTTTGCATCACATGAAGAAAACTTTCAAGCAAAGAAAAACACATTTTTCTCGTCTCAGGGCAAAATGAGGGCTGGACTCACGACCATTCAACACTACTACCATGTTTCTACTGATACACAGCTTCATGTAAATGGGTGAAGTGTCCCTTTAACTGTGGTAGCCTAACTATTGCATTCAAAAGAGAAAATAATCAGTTTTGTTTTTCTCATTTAATCAGATTATAATCGGAGGGATGAAGTGCTTTAGTTTCTCAGCATATCATCTGAACCTATTCAGGTCAAGGCGGGCAAATATCTAAGTGACGTCTTGTCGTCAGGGTGACACATGGATCGAGCACGGACCGATGGGACTCCAGCGGCGTGATCTAAAAACCCTTCTTTTCTCTCGTCCTTGACTGAAAACGGCTTCATGCACGAGGCCGTCCCGTTCATGTTAACACGACTCTGACGACCGCACAGCCAGCGGGACTCGAGCTTCTCACTCATTGCACACAGTTACGACTCAGAGAGACTTTTAAATACGATAGTTTAATTCTGCTGTTTTTATAGTTTGTGTCCTTCTTTAACTGCTGGTTGGGGTTTTGTTAGTTTTGTGTCTTTTACTGTTGGGTTCTTTTGTATACATATAATAAAATGATTTGTAAAGCATATACAGTAAAGTTATGGTTAGAATTATTTTGAAGTGGGGTTTTAAGCAGAATGAAACTGCAGGAGTTATTGAATGAAGGCAGACTTATTTCCTCTTACCGTTAAGTATTTGTCACCACAAAAAACGCAGACACTGGAGGTGGATCCCCCCTACGCATGCACGATATGTTTGTGCTGGTGGTCTTAAAATTGAGTCAGTGGAAGCCTCATGAGTCATAATATCTGATGGCAGGCACAGACCCCTCATCATCTGACCACAGTCACCAGCTTGTCTGGGTTATGTGGTGGTGATCAGTGATTCATAATGGAAACTGTTGCATGTAAGCATCATGTCTTATTTTTGTATTTCGTCGCAGCTGCAGCATCCTCTTCTTCTTCTTTTTTCACATTTAGTGTGTTTCCATCGTCCCACTAACAAACCTCCACATCCCAGAAGACGCCCAGCTTTCTGTTCTGGTCATGAATGGGTTAAAGTTCAAGAAGTGTAGTCAGGGAGAAGGCAGAGGAAATGCAAGGTTCGCCTTTTTTTTATTAAATTGTGAATAAGTTGCACAATCAAAAGCTTTTTTTTTTTTTTTATCAGCAGCAGCAATAAACTTATTATGTTGTAAAAACTCCTGGATCTAGTTTTAAAAAAATGAATCCGAATCTGGACACACAAAAACAAGAACTATTTATACGAACACTGATGTCTGATCTAAAAAAATAAAAAAAATCAATTTATCTTTAGTTTATGACAGGTTGAACAAAAAAGGATGTCAGGCTCTCAGCGCTTCAGTTACACTTCCTGAAACGTTTGACACCTTCTTGAGAGTAATTTTGTTTTTTTTTAAAGTTTCACCTAAAGCTTATTTTAGTAAATGTTCAAACAGCTTCACAAGAACTGTGATTAGATAACGTTAACATGTTCTGGTACAATCGTGCATCAAGTCTTTTACTCATGGGCTGCACGATTAACTCAAAATTGTCACTATTGTCAATATTAAGGTCACAGTTTTATATCCCATTTAAATAGATGATTTTTTTAATTGTACTTTTGGTTTGTGTTGATTTTGGCGCCCCCTGTGGTCAAAGTAGTTCATTTCTTTTTTTTAACTGTTTGTTCTAAACGTGTTAACAGTGTTTTCTGACAACAACAAAAAAGGAAATCAAATCTATAATTTCTACACTTCAGTTTGCAAGATTTACTTTGAAAACCTGACGGGTGTTGATGCTTCCTGTTTGTATAGAAAGAAGGCCTGTCGGGTTCACGACAGCTGTTTGAAGCTTCACAGACAAAACCAACAACAACAAAAACACTATTAGTTATGATAATAAAAATATCAAACTTAATATCGGTACATATCATTGGTCATTGTGCATCTTCACCTTTAACCTTCTCTATTGTTGGCTTACACAAGATTTCCCCCAAAATGTAAAACCAGTTATAATATTCTGACTTCTGACACCCGACCGCTCTGGAGGTGTTGATGAACACATCCATAGAAACGTATCTCGTATGTGTGATCTCACCCTCAGTCCACGCGTCCACCAAGACTGCTACAATCTTTATTTAAAAAAACAAACGAACAAAAAAAAACAGTCCACTGGAGTTTCCCTTCTCCTGTCCGTAAAAGTTTTTGTGTTTACTCCACCCAGAGGACCTCTGGCTCGGGCTGTTTGGCGCTCCTGTCATTCACCCAGCCTTGGTGATGAAGGTGTGGTTGGGGAGGAGGCAGTGGTTGTCGGGGATGTGTGATGTGTTGTGACAGCGGGAGCCGGGGCTGGCGGGCGGTCACCATGCGGCACCATATTGCCAGGCTCCCCGGGGACGAGGGATCAGCATGCCAGCCTTGCCAAGAAGTGCTAATAGGCGCAACACGTCTTGCTTTCACACATTAAGGCAAGCGAAGGGTGACAGATCAGAGCTGTGATACTGCCGCCTGTAAGGGGAAAAAAAAGGGGCCACGGTGCCCGTTAGCCACGCAGCGCAGGCTAATGATGAAACCCCAGCAATATGCCCACCAATCAACGAGCTGATGTGTTCTCAGATGGACGTATCTCCATCTCCGTCTTGTCACAGAGTTGAGACCAGTTCATCCTCACTCTTCGGCACAGTGATGCTCACCTCCATATTGTAACTGACAATAAAGCTACAAGTGTTGAAACAGGATCAACACTTTTCCAAGAAGACATCCTCGTTCTCACCCCAAAGCAGCCGAGGTCAAGTGGGCTGCCCGGGGCGGCAACACCTTTGTCACATCTGTTAGCAGAACCCACAGCTTGGATGTGAGTCCGCCGAGCTGAATGTTTCTGTGTGCCGAGGAAACGAGAGCGTCGGTGCACTCACTTTGTTACTTCCACCTCAGGGGCCATATGGTTGATTTGGCAGGTTCTCAAACACCTGCCTCCATTTGTTTGGCTCAACGATTACTTGGATCTCTTTGTATTGGGTTTGTTTGAATGGCTGAATGAGCGATCTCAACCTAGTTTACTGTTTCAGATATTTTTATATTGTCAGTTTCCATAACTGATTACCAATAGTGGCAGGACTGTGTGGAAAAGGAGCCCAAAGCACAGTCCTAGAAATGAGCCGTATTGAAAAAGCAACATGTCAACCAGAGATGGTGGATCAATACTTATGTGGGTTTACTTACATTTGAAGCTTGGCACATGGAGAATGGAAAGGTAACTCTAAAGTTACCTTTATGTCTATTTAGTCTAACGTCTTATTGCTTGATGGGCTTCACTTGGGCTCTTAGATCCAAGTGAAGGAAATCTTCATGTTTCAGCATACAATGAAAATCAAACTGTTTTTTTGTCTTCATCTTTGTGGAGAAAAAAAAAATGTCTTTCCTGTTTTAATATGACAGAAGCCTTGTTCCTGCCTTGTTGGTAAAGTCTAACTTTTAGACTTTGCAGAAAAGGGAATGGCAACTTTAGCAAAGTGTAGAGTGTGGGATGTGTTGAAAGCATGTACTGTATTTATTCATGGTTGAATCAGAGAATAAAGGGAGTAGAGGAAGTAAAGATCTAGAAGTGGCCTCGACCATCCGACCAACATGTTAGGAGAAAATGGAGAGAGGTCCACAAAAGTGTATTTCTGTTGGGCTGGTTTGAATAATAATAATAATGTCAGCAAATATCTGCTAACAATACTTTGATTTTTGAGAATCTGAAAACTGATTTTGTGATCTATTGTTCTTGTTCAGTTCTTACCCTCTCTTTTTTAGTCTTTGTTCTTCTTCTGCTCATTCCTATATATTTGTTCTTGAGCTTTTTTTTTTTCTTCGTCTTGGTACGCTTCCTTTTCCGGTTTTTATTTTCATCCATCTGTTGCTTAATTGTGATTGGCAAACTGCGTTGAGGTGCGAGGTAACAAGACCTTCTGGATTTGGGTGAATTCCCTTTGTCAGCCAAGCTGTTTCCACTTCCTGCTTCTCCCACATCAACTCTTTTTTTTTTTCAACTCGAGCTTGAACGATTGAACTTGCTGTCCAGCTCCTGATATTTGCCGTAAAATACACAACTCACATGGATCCACATTTTCCTGGTGGCTTGTTCTCACCAGCCCTCAACTTTGATATACATGCACAGCGGCGATCTTGTATCAATGCCTGAATATTATTTTGGTACCTCGAACTTGTATTTGACCTTCACAATAATTTAAAGGTGAAGTAAACATCCTCGTTTTTTCCCTGAGGGATATCAGCAGATAGGAAATGAACCCAGCCTCCCTATATAAAGGTCACCTCTTCCATGGTCAGTGGGACAAAGATGAACTCACTGTTACTGTGTCAGCCGTCAGAGAGCCATTTCATCGGTGGATACCCTGCTGAAGACCTTCCCCACATGGGATTGGCTGCCTGTTCTGGATCAAATATTAAAGTGGAAGGCCGTGCTGACAGTAAGAGTCGTCACCTCCTCGAAAAACTCCACCCGAACACCGACTGTAACCTTCTAACATCCATAATGCAGAAGGTGTTATGGATCGGAACATGCTAATATGAGATGTTTGCGCAATAATGAGATGCCATGTGAGGCTGAATTTTTCATGCAGGATTCCAAAGCAAGTGCCGGGCTTCATACTAATGCAAAATTAGACAATTATACATGAAAGTCCGATAAAAGATTCATGTAAACGGCGGCTCACCTCTGTGTGACTCCGAGAGGACCGATCTGGAGAGGTCGCATGAAAAAAAATCAAGACTGTGCTTCGGATAGTCGAGAGGGTGCACAAGTCAACGCACTCGCTGAACAGAACGGCTCGATTCACTGGATGCATTTTCACATTCAAACACACAAAAACAAATCATGTTTTCTTAACGCTAGGGCTTGTCTTTAGAATGCGTGTGCAGGAATATTCTCTTGTTGTGTTTTTGCATGATTTGGGTCGTTGGCAAAGTTGACTGGCAGGTGGGATCATTGCAGCTGCTCCATCTCTTTGCCTGTTTCATTGAAAGGTTGGAACATTGTGACCACCGTTGCAGGGCTTCATAACACCTCTTCAGAAACCAATGGGGGGGCGGGGGGGGGGGGGGGGGGGGCGGCGCCATTGACACCGCATCCATTTTTTCCCCCAACATAAGTGACGGATCCAGATCGACTTTTGGCTTAATGGAAGCAAATCCTGATTTAATTGTTTGGAGAGCCTGAAACAAAATGAGTAGTTTGGTTTTCGCTGCTTATTTAAATCCACTGTTCATATGTTCACATATTTTTGGTGCTAATTCACATTTATACGTCTTCTCTTGATTAAAGGTGCATCACCTGTATGTGACTCTAATCTTCTCAAACCTCCTCTCCCCTCAAACCTTCTACTGGGTTTACCAACATGTAAGTTAACGTCTCTCTCATGATCTTTTTGTAATTCCACTTTTACACCTTGACATATAAACTTGAGGGCCGGTGATTTTCACTCATCGGTCCACCCCGAAGCCCCCCTCCCCCCTCCCCTCCTCTCCATTGGCGCCTGCAGTCCCCGGGGCCATGCTATGCCTGCTGAAGCGCTGTGCTGTGAGCGAGTGCGCTGCCTGCCATCAATATGGGTGAGTTACAGAGGTCAGCGGTTCAAACGCAGTTCACGCTTCACGCCGTCGCTGACTGTGGCCTCCGCCTGTGCAGATTTACCATGTGCATGAGAGTCTGGGTGTGACTGTGAGGATGGTTCTGTGTGGGGGTTTTATTATTTATTTATTTTTTTTTTTTGGTTTGCTTGTTTCCTCTCAGCAGCAGCACCAAGGGTTCGATCTCCAAACCCACTGTCGGCCCCGTGCCATGCCGGCATAATGAACGTTATGTGAGCAAGGCACGTGGGGCAGCAGAGCAGCGGGAGGTGAATGTGACTGATCAGCTGTATCACTTCAAATACATCGAAGTCACTGGAGGGAAAATGTCACGCCACAATCAATACTTTCCTCGTAGTGCTTGATCTTTAAGTGAAAATCCAGGTGACACGTTGAGAGCCCCGAGGCTTCTAACCCGGATAAATCTGAACAGGCTGACTTTTGTTTTCTGTTTATGCATCAAGGTCGGCATGCTTAAATCCACTTCATAGAGCACCTTTCATAAGGACAAGAAAATCTACTATATCTACTAAAAATATCCACTATGATTTAAAGCTAAATAAACATGAAGTACGAGAAATAAACAGATATTACAAAGCAGATCATGCAGCCAGGTGAGCATGTACAGTATTAAAAAGGCTAATATGCAGACAACAACATTCAACATGACACTGAGAGAAGTTTAAGAGGAGCTTAATAGGACTCATATGTCACATCATGATGAGCCACAATTTAAGAAATCAGCTGTATTAAGCTGCCGCGCGTCTGTCTTTTATATCATGACTTCTCCAGTGTGCTGATCACATGCAGCTCTGTGGTTTGTGTGGTTAATGTGGCCATCTAGTGGGCTGCTGAAAAACTTCCCCTCTGGAATCTAATTCAGAATTAGATTGTGGAGGATTGTGGATTTCATGTATGAGTAACTAAACACTGTTTTCCATTTGAGCGCTAAGATAAAAAAAAAAAAAAAACTTTCTCAACCTCACCACGAGATTGTCATCTTTAATAGACTGCCGATTTGATGGTTACAGGTAAATCAGTGACTTCTTTTTGTTATAAAATACAGTCAGTGTCTTTTTTGAGAAAATAAATAAAGACAGACTTATACGAAAGCAAAGTCGCTCAATTGTCTCTTCTGGGCTTCCATACATGTGTGCTGGTGACCCTAAATGTACGCTACGAGATGTGCTCTCACTTCTTGTCGTGTCCAAAACACAATAAAGGTTTAAACCAGTTTGGACTGCTCGTGTATTTTTAGGTGAAAATTCTCAATCGACTCAACGTTCATCTGCAAACTGTCCAACAAACAGCCAATCACGATGTGCTAAATCAGCACACAAACATACAGTCAGTCATATTGTGTAACGTGGCGAGCCGCCTACACCGGACGGGGTCGTCAAAATGTTCAGACTTTTTGATACCACAAGTTTTAAAATGATAAAATCTGACATTTTTAATGTGCAATAGATTCGAAAAAGTACAGACTCTTTAAAAAACAACAACAACAACACAGATCATGAGTCATATTACAACCAAAAGATGCAACGGGGGGAAACGGAGAACACGGTCCAAACTGCACTAACACGTTGACTTAACAAATGTTGGTAATGATTGTTTGCCATCGGGACTCTGCAGAGGTTTGACTGTGAATTTGAGTCCTTAAGTAAAAAAAAAAATCCACAAATATTGGGGGCTGTAAGGACTTCTGTTTTATGTCGTCATGGTATTGAAACAGGTATCGGTATTGTTATCGATTTTTACTAGAATCACATTGAAGTTTAAAATTCTTGTGAACCATCTATAATCTATAAGACCTATAAGACATTTATAAGACACAAGCAGGAGTCAAGAGGTCATGCTTGGAGGATTACTGGAAGTACTGAAACACAAAAACCTCATTGATTTTTCTAAGAACTGTGTATACGTGTGTGTGTGTGTGTGTGTGTGTGTGTATTCTTTATAGAGGAGTTGTTGTTTTTGATCAGCGAGCAGAAGAAGCGCTGTTTTTGGTGACTTGTGTGGTTTTTCTCTTCGTTCTCGCTGCAGGTTGTACTGCGTGTGGAGCTTCTTAAAGAAGTCTATGGGGTTTGTGGTTTTGTGGCCCCGGATGGGAGGGTGCATTTCTCTTTTTCCTGAGGTAGGCTGCGTATTGAGGTTAGCGGCACACAGCTAAACATGGAGGAAACGAGCCAGGTGAGAGGGCTGAAGTAGAAAGGCTGCAATGTGAGGTAAACAAAACAAAACAACACGGGTCAGGGGATTTTTTTTTCTTTGGTGTGTGTGTGTGTGTGTGTGTTGTTTTTTTTTTTTTACATCCGCTCTTTAAAGGGCACCACATCTCGGTAATTTCAACATGTTGAAATTTGCTCTATTTTTACGACTTCTGGTGGATCGGTCGAGCAGCTCTCCTAGAATGTTTTGTGTGCAGATTAAAATACAAGAAGCTGATTTCTATCATCATGATTGAATTTTTTTGTTTTGTTTTTTTTACAAGCTGGTACAAGTCTAAAAAGAAAAGGAACATTGAGTGCTATTTAATTTACAATTTTGCAATTTATTTAGCGGGCGCTTTTATTATCCGAAGCAACGTACCTTTAAAAGTTCTTTGTGGTGCAAAGAAGACAAAAGTCGATGAAGTTCTAGGAACCTGAATCTACCTGCAGAGTAGAAAACTGCATCAGGGTGTTTTAAAGTTGCAGCCGAAACATTACTGTACAAATTATCACCGTCATCTAACGCAGAAAAAAACTCCTTTTCCCATTCAGGCAACTTTTTAATTATTTTTTAAAAAATGTAGCTACACATCTGAGCCAGTGCACTTGGTTTAAAATCTGCTTAAAAATAAATACTGAATTGATACGATGACATGTTATATTAAAAGTGTGTCTGCAGGTTGTTATGTTCTCTGCTGAGGTTAACACTGGCGAGACAATTGCAGCATTTCATACCAACGCCAGAGTGGTAACAGTGACTGATGTCATAATCAGGCCTGACTGAAACTAACAACATTATTAGAGCCGTACAAGACTCTGCAGCGTAGCTATAACAGCACACACACACACACACACACACACTCATGCGCAGGTGCACACACAGTAAAAGCTGCTGTGTGTCACTAAGCGCATCGAGCATGGTGTGTAGTGGACGATGTTGTTGAACAAACTGTTTTCTTTGCACGTCTCCGCTGCTCAACGGTTCAGCAGAAACAACATCTGTTCATCAGTTTCTGTAAGACGGGGGCCGATGGGTAGTGACGTACCTTGACACACAAAAACAAGGAAGACCACTTTTGGTCCAATGAATTTTAAGGTATTTAACAAAACATTATTTTTTTTGTCACAGTTATTAGGAAAGATATTTATTGACTTTTGAATCTCTCAACATAAGGTCAACTTTTTGTTCTGCTTTTTTGTATTATTTTTACACAAACTGTTTCTCCTGAAGTTTCAATAAAAAGATGTGAAGTGCAGCAAAGTGAAAATGCAATTTATCATATGTGAATGAAGCCAGTCCATACGTCCTTTCAGTGCAGGTTCCAATTTATTTATAGGAATATTTACAGACAGAGAGAAAGAAAAAGTGACTCTTTATATTCCTCTGTTGGTCGTAAAGTCCTTTTAATATCAGCAGAGTTGTACCACCATACAGGAAGTAGACAATTACCTCTCATTAGTGTTGTGGAGAGCTCATTAGTGCTGAGGTCTCCGTGTGTGCTTCATGATACACAGGAGAACAACCTGACTCAAATTACTCGTAGGAGAGTGAGCTTTACGAGAAGAGAAAAAAGAAACAGCCTGGTCATCGTCTCCTGAGTAACTCCAAGTGTCATTTTATTATAAAGAAATGTGTCATTGGATTGGATTTCCTCACTTTGTGTCCCGAGAAAAACAAAGACTGAGCCTGCTTTAATGACACCCAAAAAATGAAATACAGATGGGATCATTTCAGGTGTTTTAGTTAGATTTTTACAGTCCCACGTACACAAAAAGCAAAGAATATCTTTAAAACCTCCTGCAGCTTTTTTTTTTAACCTTCCACTGCACGGATGTGTTGCAGCATAAACATGCACGCATCACATGTTGCTGAGCTCATACTGGGAGTCTTTACTCGTCGTCGCAGCGTATAGGCAGCAGTTTGTGGTCGCTAACAACATCCCGCCAACATTTACCACAGCATCTTCGCTCTCCTCGACAGGCTCAAGCAAACCACAAACTATGTCCTCTGTTTTCTGACAAAACAGGAAATATTCAGTTCCCTTTGGTTGTAAGAAAAAGTTGATGAAGGGGTTAAAAGAGAAAATTCAAAACGTCAAACAATGCACTTGTTGATTTCTCTTTCTTGACAAAATACTTAAATGCTGCCAGATTTTACATTTTAAAGCTAAATTTCACTCAAAATCTCAAAATGTAGAATTTGTAGTTTCGATGCAACGCTACATCATCATCGGCGTAGACGTCTACTTTGCACATATTCAATGTTATACCGCTTTCTTTACAGCATGAAAAATCAGATCAGAATAGATCGTAATAAGAGACGTTATGTGTCTCAATAACTCACAAGCATTCATGTATCATTCCTCTTCACTGTGCTTGTGCTTGTTTTATCAGAAGCACTAATTCGATCTCATACGTGCAAGCTTGAAAGTGCCCATCCGCCAAAAACTCAATTCTCCTCTGCAGATGTGTCTGTCGTTGAATATAAGTCGACGAGAGGACCAACCACTGTACAGTCAGTAAAAGAGGAGAGGTGTTGGGTAACATTTGTAAATATCTGGCATATATTTCATATTTAGGGTGTTTGTGGTGGCGAGGATTATATATACTGATATACAGAGACTCCAATTTGAAGTTGCTGGATAATAGAGTACATGTTGCGTTAGTTTGACATACTTGCAAAATACCTGTCTGTACAAACTTTTTGATATATATTTTTTACAGTCATATAGGAACATATATAGTGTTTTATAATTGTGAGTCATTAAGCCCTCTTTCATTTAATGGTCAAGTATCTTTGTGTACGGCTTTATTATCCAGGAAGTAGCTCTTCTCGGATAACTCCAGTTTATTTTTTTTTCAGTGGTTAAATAACTTTGAAATTTCCAAGGTAACTGCTGGATTTTCTGAGTCTGGTTAGACCGTGACAATAGAGTCTATATGTTTGATAAACGTCAAATGTAAACAAGCCACATGAAATTCAACAAAAATTTACTGTTTAGATTACTCTGAACTGCTCCTGCTTTCTTGTGAATTTCTGAGTATCTGTCAGGGTTTTTCCCCCCCCATGCTGTTATCTGTTCGCTGCTATTTTCAGATATATCAGTCGCAGAATGAGGCTGAGCTCTTCTTCAAACGATCCACCTTTCTTTAGATCAGTGAAAGATTTAAAAATAATTACACCCACGCCTTGTGACTTCTTCATCTTTGCGCCTTGATCAAAAAAGTTGCACCTTCTTCCTTTAAGGGTTTTTCTGTTGAAACGTTTCAAGTTGTCTTTCTGATCTAAGGCTGTAAACGGTTGAGGAGTCAATGTCGTGTCAACGTCGATGAACTTTGACCCAAATTCAACCATTATCAGATAGCAAGCTTTACTGTTAGAGATGCACGCTAACTCTTGACTTGTTCATCTTTCTTCTTCGTGTTTGTTTGGCAGCTTAACTTAAAATCAGAGCAGAAACATATTTGGGGCATAATGTTGACGAGTGCTGGCATCACACATCCTCGTGCTAACCCACACGGGGACTTGAAACTATCCAATGACTGTGGGTGCCTAAAGCTAATCAAACAGGGACTGATCATGATGTTTTTAATACGTGGTCACAGCATCATATTAATATCAAAGACAATAAAGAACTGCTTGGAGTACCATGTTAAGTGCTTCTCTAGATCTCAGCCATCAACCAGGTGAGTAAAATGTCTCCACAGTCCAAAAAGTAATAAACCAGAGTTATCCTTTAATAATATAGACCTACTGCCTTGATACCCGAAAAACTCACTTTGTTTTGACCGATCAAAGGAAACTTGTAGCCTCTGCAGGGTGTTTGGACTCAGAGTTTTGCTTCAGGTGGGTAGAAGTTAGGTAATGCATACCTTACATCATATCCTACATCATCCTGCAAGCCGCAATCATCGCCCTGTGTGCTCTCATCTACCTCGTTTCATTTCCTCCGTTACTTCAAACCGGTGTAAATGCATGGGTGTGCGGACATCCCCGACATTAGAAACTGCACATATAACTGAAACCCTAAGTTAGCTGACATCAGTGTAACTTTGTTTTTTTAAGGTTTTCTTTCAAAAAAAAAAAAAAAAAAAGTTTCACAATCAGATGAGATTGGAGATAAGATTTTGATAAAAACTGAACCCATGTATCAAAAGAGAATTGTCTTTGCTGAAACCCTGCAGAGATAACTTTGCCGTCTGGAGATTCTGTGTCAGATCTCCAAGACAGAAATACACTTAAAACCTGTAGCGTCCTCCTCAGAGCAGTCCTGAAATCTTCATCTCCTGCAGCCGGCTGTGTGTGTGTGTGTGTGTGTGTGTGTGTGTGTGTCCTTATGTTGTTGTTTTTTTGTTGGGTGGTCTGGGCAGTCGTGACATCAAGCTGTTTGAAAAGTCAGATCTTTAGGAAGACCGAGGGGAATCCCAGGAGAGAATTTAAAGTCTTTGTACAGAAAACGACCCCATGTGATGGGATTTAAATCTCCAGAACTCCTTTATGTACATCAGTGTACAAGCACACGGGAGAAAAACCAACATAAGACATGTTGAGTGTTTAAATTTGCAAAAATATATCTCCATATTTTTTTGCCTTACAGATTGACAATATAAATAGTAAATAATCAAGGAAAATATATATGGGGACTGAAAACGGATACATTTTATAGGCTATGCTAACGTAAAGTGCTAAGATACTTAGTTTTTTTTAGTTTTTTTTTAAACAGGCTGCAAGCAAAAGATATATTCCGAATAATAAAAAAAACAACTTTTCTCCACTTTGTAAGAAGATTGATCAACATCAGTGCCCCGCCCTGCAGGGCATCGTCATGACTCAGTCTGGGTGAAACTGCCTCCACACGTACTTTCACATTCATGTTCCCCGGCTTGTCGGTCGGTTTGTGTAAAGATGAAATGTGAAACTGGAATGTTTTATTCTTTCTTAACTACCATGAAAACAGACTTTCTCGTTTCAAAGAAGTGAAAGTGAATTAGCATCAAACCCTGGTGAATAAGCCAGGAGAGCCCCTTTCACACTCGCGATTTTAAGGGTGAGCTTCGTGTTTGGATGCATCCAGCAAACGTTTTCATCCCGACCTCATCTGAACTTTTGTCACTTACAGTTAGATCCACCGCCGCCGTGCGCTCTCTCACTGTCGGGGTTGATGCATCCTGCTGCAATCCTTGTGCGTGTCAGGACGCTGCTTCCTACTCTTCTCTGGTCAACAGTGAGTTCCTTTCCAACTCGTCCGTGTCATACTGTGCACTCACAGTAGTTTGGACAGTCTTTGGACCATGTTGCCCTTCGCTTGTCATCCGTATGTCCTGCCTCCTGAAACCCCTCGCTCGCTCGCTTGCTCGCTCGGGTCTGACAGGTCATGTGTGAAAAAAGCAACTCAGTAAGATTTCAGACTGTTCCGACACATTCCTGAAATTTCCAGGAGTGCATGTGTGAAAAGGGCTAATGTCAATCTTCTTATCTTCAGTATCAAAATGTTTAACAAAAAGTATATCCATCGGTTTATTTTAAGAAGCCACCTTCCACCAGATGACCAGAAGAATCCTCCAAAATCTTGGAATTTGTGAAAATATTTTTTTTTTCCAAGCAGGTGTAAAGTGTTTAAAGCAAAAAAAACCAAAAAAAACAACACGCCTCAGTTCTCCCTGATCATTAACCGTAACACTGAAAATAACTTTATCATGCAGAGCCCCTGAACCGTCCCGCCTGCCTCTCGCATCTCGTCTTTGGCTTACCTTGCAAAATCAAAGTGTACAAACGACACTGTGAAGCAGAAAAACATCACAACACCTGAAAGTGCCTGAAACCACACGACAAGTAACAAAACAGCAGCAACCAGAGCCAATCATTATACAGGCAAAGCTTTCAATAAAGGACCCTTCCTCACAAAACTGTCATGTCTTAGAAACCGCCCCAAAAAATTAACTGCGCACATTTTTTGCCGATTTTATCGCGTTCGCTCCCTAAATGGATCATCGCCTGTGATTTCTACGTTGTGACTTCTTCTCCCCTCGGTCCGGCTCCATCCGTCTCTTACGTAACTCTATAAGGAGGAGAGCGCAGATGTGTGCGGGCTGGTTGCCATGGCGATCAGATCTTGCTGTTCTCCAGGTGGGAGTCGATGTGCTTGATGAGTGCGTCATCGGGGTAACCGACGGGGAATATCAGCTGGCAGAGGGGGCAGCTCCGCATGTCGCTCTCCTCGGTCTCCATCCAGAGCTGCGGAGTGAAACACACACACACACACACACACACACACACACACACAGGTGGATCAATCACACGTGGTACTAAACGTACTCTCTTCTCTGGATTGTATTAGTCACCCAGTGGGAGGAAACTAAGTCACAGCACTACTTTGTGAGTGAGACTCTTCAGACTCTTTTACAGCAAAAAAGACAGACGGGTAGTAAAACCCAAGTGGATTCATTGTGTAAAATAGGTCAATTCAGGGAGATAAAAAAGTGCTAATTGAAGAATGGTTTAGCTTTTTTTTTTCATATTTGAACAAAAGCTTTAAGTATGAGTTTGTTTCGGTAACAATAAGGTGATAAAGAAACACAGAGGTCATGTGTTCCTGCAGTTCTCGATGAAGTAAGTGATTTGACCCAACAAAATGTTGACCTGAGCTAAATACAGGAAATGGGACTGTTGGATTGCTTGTATAACTGCCTCCACGTCGTCCATTAATTCCTGATCATGATCAGCTATTCAGCCTCGACGTTTATCGCATAATCCCTCTTAAAACAAAAAGCCTGGACTGTCCCTTTAAAAGTTCACATGCATCTTGGTTGTGCACATTGTTGTGACTCACGTTGATAGAAGGCCAGGACTGAGCGTGCTCTGCCGACATGTACCCGGGCTGTGGGTGGCAGCTGAGCGTGTTGGACCTCTGAGGGATGGGGAACACCGAGCAGGACGCCGGGCCTCTCATGACGCCGCTGGGCACCGCAGAAGAGAGCACGCCGAGCGTCCGTGGTGGGCTGATGGGATGCGGGCAGGTCCACTCCTCCTCGTCTTCGGAGGACTGTGGGGGATGGGGCGCCGGCGTGGAAGGAGGAGGGGGCTCGAAATGCAGGTGGGCTACCTCAGAGAGAGGGAAGGGCATTTCCCTGGAGTGGCGCATGGAGCTTTCCCCGTGGCCTCCATCTCCTCCCGCTCCTCCTTGATGGGAGGACGGGGAGCCTCTGTGCTGCAGTCCACCGTGAGCAGAGCCCATGTGCTGCGTCTGCTGTTTTGAGTAGCCGTCGATATAAGGGCGAGGCTTGGGCAGGGTGGAGACGGGGTCCAGAGAGAAGCGGGGCGGGCACTGGTAAGCAGAGGGGTCAGCAACCTCGGAGTAACTGCGGCGGCCTTGGAAGCTGGCTCTCAGGTGCTGGCTGGGCGGCCGGCAGGAGTACGAGGCCGGGCCGTTGTTGACATCCAGCAGGGGGGAGCGGCGGTGCATGTCCGGGGAGAGGCGCTGCAGCGACGGCGAGCGTCTCGGTTGGATCGGGGAGTGGTGGGCTTGAGGTGGGACAGGAGAATGGCGCTGGGAGATGGGTGAGTGGCGCTGAGACACCGGGGAGTGACGCTGGTGGTGGGCAGGAGAGTGACGCTGGACTGAGGAGACGGAAAACAGACAAATGTTCAGTCACAGAAAACAAGAAAAAACAATCCAATGCAAAATTTTAAACAACAAAAACAACTTTCGTTTTATAGCACGGTCATGAAGATCTTCATTTTGCACGTCTGCTCGTCAAGTCATTGAGCGTTCCCTCGTCGTCGAGTGTAAGGAGGTTTTATTGTTTCTTAAACTGAACATGCCTTACCACCTGACTCCTGTCCTTTTTATCATTTACTACTTAATATTTCATATCAATAACTGTGATCATTAATGCAATTAGATTTTTTGGAAAATGTGGAAAAAAGAGCCCAAACTTGAAATAAATTGGCCGATGTTAGCATCTAGTGGATATCAGCGTCAGGTCGTGAAGCCGTCACAGTAAAGATCCTCCTCCCATTGGCTTGAGGAGAACTACCTGCTGCGTTCTCACATCAGATCACTAAAAAAAAACATACCAGGGGTCTGACAAGAAAAAACTCGCGGTGAAATCCGAGCGAAAATTTTTGGGATATTTCTAAAAAAAAGTGTGAAAGCTGTGAGATGCTCGTCTGTTATGCTGAGGCGTTCTCGTGTCACTTTCTGCCGTACGGAAACTTCTGGTCATGCAGGTTTAAAGATAAGGGATGTCTTTAAAACAACAACTGGTACAAACACAGCAGCCACATCTTCAATCTCACTGCTGACATTTCCCAGCAGAAGAAAATGTCAGTCGGATTATTGGAGAAAATGACACTTTCTTCTTTTGCTATTTGACATTAAAAACGGATCCTAATCGAGCTTTGTGGCACTTTTCACCGAATGAACCCTCTGCAGATGTGTCAGCATGACGAGGTCAGCGAACCCGATCGCATGTTCATCTTAGATCTGCACGGATACATGAGACACTGTTGACGTGTTGATGAGTCAGCCACCGCTTCAGCTCCACTTCCCTTATCAAAGAGGAAACATCATCCACGGGCCGCGTTGTCGAGGTGTTAAAAAAGGAGCGGGCGTTCAAGCATCTTTTCCATATTAAAAAACAGTGAAACAGGACCGTTTAGCTCACGCTTATCTTCACTGAAAAACGCCCAGAAGACTTTTTATCTCTCTGCAAACTAGTTCCCATCGCCTTTATTTTTTTGAACAATCCACGAGAAGTATTTGTTCTGTTGTTCGAGACAGCCAAGAGGCAATCAACTGACTTCGACGCTCCTGACTCTAATTAAACAGAGGAGCCATTAAAGTCACATTTTGACACAACAAGGTTTTTCTATTCGCTTTTCTGTGTTTGCGTAGTGAGGCTCAGTTTATTCACTGAATCGTTGAGCATGGTGCTTCATCTCCAGAAAAAGGAAGTGCATGTGGGGCTTTATGGTTTGTGAAGGCTCTGAGATGTAGTGGGGAGGTTCTGCTGTGTGTGTGTGTGTGTGTGTGTTTGTTTGTGTGCGTGTGTGTGTGTGTGTGTGTGTGTGTGTGTGTGTGTGTGTGTGTGTGTGTGTGTGTGTGTGTGTGTGTGTGTGTGCGCGTGCACATGCAGGAAGAGAAGGTGTTGCTTCTGTTTCACTCACAGTTTTACTCCACATCTAATCCGTTTTGGTCCCTTTCTTTGACTTTTGTGCAACAAAAAATTACAATTGGAAGCTATTCTTCTAAAGCCATAAAATAAAACGCACATTGTTTAATCTAGATTATGTGTCATATAATCTGTGTAAATTGTTCAACAGAGGTGAAGTCAGAGGGTCTCACCTAGACGTGCTCTGAGTGTATCAACTGTGAGCTGCTTTCTAAGACTTATTCTGCTGTCTTTGATAATATATCCTCAAAGTGTGTGTGTGTGTGTGTGTGTGTGTGTGTGTGTGTGTGTGTGTCTGTGTGTGTGTGTGTGTGTGTGTGTGTGTGTGTGTGTGTGTGTGTGTGTGTGATGTATGTTATATATTACTCTTTACACTGATGTGTTCTGGTGTCGTGGAGCTCATAGTGTGTTGCTTTTCGAATATCTCACTTCGGAATAAAAAGCATTTTTACTGGTCTCGGTCTCAAACTGGATGAACTCTGGATTTTAAATCAGGCCCACTACTGACAGGTTATGTTTCCACGTCATCACTGTGATTAGAAGTAAAACGCCTCTTTCAATCACAATGATTAACTTCATGTGTCGGGTAAGGGTTTGAGTTTTATTGCCGGTGTTGTGGTCTAAGTGAGTGAAACGCCCGCTGCACACAAGATGAGGATTCTTCTCTGATATTTATCTCGTCTTGCTCCTGACTCAGCCTCAATCTCTCGATCTCTTGGTCTTGGTTTTGTCTCGGTCTTGGAGCACTCTGCTCTCGGGGTGTTTCTCGGTTAGTTTGGTCTTGATTACATCACTAAGGTTTTATGACCACATGTTCAGCTGCAACGGGACTGCACATGCACATTAGCTTCAAGCTAACTCGCGACCCCTTTACAAACAAGGATTTCATTTATGAATTTGTGTTGATATGATAAATATATGAAACGTCAGTTAGTTCAGTCTCTGTGTTCTGATTGGACAGTTGGCATGTGACGTCACTGGGACTTTAGACAATAAGAGTTCTGAATACATTGAGGGATAGTACGTTTTATAAACATGGCTCCGCAGACGCTAACCTGGACTGGCCTGCTCCTGGGAAGCCTTCCTCAGGATCTCCGTCTGCTTGGAGCTCAGAGCCTGGAGGCGTCCCAGCTCCTCCGTTAGCTCCGTGTAGGCCAGAGCCAAGTTCACCCTGCAGGAAGAAAGGCAGACATGTCGGTGTTATCAAAACAGAACAATGTGAGAGGGATGCTAACGTGCAGCCTCAACTGATCTACATCTCCTCTTTTTAAGTGAATGAGCTCGGCTGCCTCGCGGATCAGAGCCACTAATTGAGAGGTCTTTTTTTTATTTTTAGAGTGCATGTCACGGCGCATAACTGAAGAGCATAAAATCACACCATCTCATGCAGGATGTGTCATGACTCTCTCTCCCTCTCTCGCTCTCTGGGGCCGCACTGACAGAGCGGCTCTATTTCGAGAGAGCGTAAGCACGAGAGGTCCGTTTACATGCTTTTCTGCCCTTTCGCCATGGCAACCAGCTGTGATCCCACATCATGGTTTATCGTCATGTAATCATCCTCTAAAAGGAGATAAAACACAACATCTCTCTTTCGCTTAGGTGGGATGAAAAGAGGTGTTTTTACTGTGCGTGGTTAAAGTCAGACATCCAGATAGTGTTGGCTGCGTTACTGCTGAGCTTTGTATTCAGACGGAGATATGTCACCTCATGGTTAGACACTGCAAACTACCCTCAAAAATCTGATAACAGGCAGCTTATCTTAAATGCCAAACCAATTTTTATAAACTCCTCAGTGCTGATCTGAAACGTAGTCATTCCTGCACAGACAGTGTGAGATTAGACGAGTTAGGTGAGACTGCAAACCTTTCAAAACAAACCTGAAAGCTGAAAAGATAATCAGCTCATCGTGCCAGTGTGAGTAACGTCTTGTGACTTCGGTTAGCTTCAGAAATCAAAACTTCACGTTTGCAGCTTTGAGAGCTGCAGCAAGTACACAGGATGCGTTCGTGCACGTCGGTATTTTAATCTACTTTTTATTATTCGTTCAAATCTTTTTTAGCCTTTTGTGTTTTCTTACCGTCTTTTACTTGTTTCTGCATTCGTATGATTTGTATTTCTTGTTACCTGTCTTGTGTACTTTATTGTTTCATGTACACGAGTTGAATATTTGTTTTGCACTAATGCAGATGATAAAGATTTTGCACGATCTACTGATAAAAAAAGCTATCTTGTTTCCTTTTAGTTGATTGAACTCGACGTGTCTGAAACAGATGGCGTCAGATAAGCAGCTACGCTTCTGCTGCATCGTTTGCAGAAGAAGAAGACGACCGTGACTCGTCGTTTCTTTCAGACGACTTCATGATCTCAAACCACTTCACCACAGTGTGTGCAGTGTTTCCGCTGGGAACCATCTTCTCTCTGTTCTTCGTTTATACCTCGACTTTTACTGTCGACGACGGGGGAACGCTCAATGACTTTCAAGGCTTGGAGGAGAGCTAAGGCTTAAGCGGCCGTCGTCACAGCGAGCCGGAGCTCTTCCACCCTCAGGTCGTCGTTTGAGAGCTCCTGCGAGGAAAACTAAACGCCTCCAGGTCTCATTTGTCCTCGCTGCAATTAATATCTTAAACAACTATTCGCCCGTCGGTTGCTGTGTTTGCACTTTCACTGCACATTAACGCACCCAGAGGCGCCGTTTGTCAACAGGCAGGGCAGGCAACTGCTCGGGGGCCCCAGGCCAGTGAAAGGGGGGGCCCCTTAGGGCTGATGTGCAACGTTTGCAATGACAGTAGGAAACCTCCCTAAAGAGGACCTTTCTTACAGTACTCGCTCATATGATAGTAAATGACTGGATGATGTCTCCCATGTGAACTTTCCCGCCTTAGACTCTAAAAATCACCTCCGGGCTCCACTTTGCACTTTCACTGATTAGGAAGGAGTTCCAGCTTTGGTCTGAGGTCTTGACTGGTTTTATTGCCATGTTTTATATCGTTTTATATTTTGTTCTGCTGTCTGATTTGACTGTAGATATTGTCCCGGTGTTTGTTGTCTTCTGCACGCTCCTTCTGCAAAATAAATCCCCCAGCATGTGGAACAAGAACGAATCTAACAAAATCTTTCTCCGTGATTGCACAGTAATATCTTAACCGACACTCGTTTCTCTCTCACACACTGTAAAATCAAACGTGTCATTTTCACAAGAATCGTGTTTGTATTGATGCTTTTATGGAAAGCACTTTGCAAACTTTGCCGTAAGAATGTGATGTACAAATACAGTTATTATTATTGTGACAAAGAGGAATAGATCTAAAGGTACACTACAAGCACCAAAATAAATAAATAGAATTAAAGAGCCAGACTTTTTAGTCTCCCAGCACAGCAATAAAACACTGACTAATAATATCAAATACGTTAACAAGCAGCCTCACACACTAACTCCACTGAGTCATCTCAGCCTGCTCCCTAATGAAGATGAACACTCATCGTGTACGGCTCCTCAGCCTGCTCCTCCACACACACACACACACACACACACACTGAAAAGCGTCAACGATGTGTCGCTTGAACATGCACTTTAAAAACACACACTGATCAACGTTATTTAACAAAGTCCCCATTTAAAGGAATTTAAGAATCACCCAAAAAAGCTGAAAATGACTCATAACTTCCACTGTTGGTCGGCCAGTCGCAGCGGGCCCACCTTGTGTTTTCTGACTCAGAGAGAGTGGGGGTATCAAACCCCTCACATCCCCCACCTTTTTAAAAATACAACATCCCTCTTTGTGGTACAGACTTACGGACATGTGTGCTAAAAATGGAGGCACTATAACTATCTGTGGCTTTGTGTGAAAACCTGCAGAACCATCAAGAAGGAAGATAAGAGTTATAAGGTGACTTACTGGTCGGAGCATCGTGCATCCACTTTGTTCCCTCGCTATTCCCCGGTGCATCGTGTGTGTGTGTGTGTGTGTGTGTGAGCGTTCGTTCTCTCAAAGCTTAAACTGAATTAAGTGACACTTTGAGATTCATGCACCTCTTCCTTTTTCACACGCGCACCGTCTCACTTTTCAGGTTTGTGATTGTGTTTTTGACAATCTGTGTCAGAGGCCGCGGGACGTACAGTAACACCTCTCGCTCGCGGCGCTACGTCTTAGAGCAGATGTGTGAACTCAGAAACACGACTGTTTCTTAAAGTGTGTGAAATCACTTCTCTTTGTTTGCGTTGGGCCTAAAAATACTTTGTCAGCGTCGCGTTGCACGTATCTATTTGGTTGCTTGATGTGTGCAACTGCGTGCAGGTACAGTAAGACTTAACACTGTGGTGTGTAGGAGGGGTGTGATGAAGCCAGTGCAGCATTTACTTTGTGACACGGAAATCGATCAGTTACAATATATTCTGTCTAAAAGCCTTTCTCTCTGTGTGTGTGTGTGTGTGTGTGTGTGTGTGTGTGTGTGTGTGTGTGGGAGAGATACAGTAAAGAGAGAGTGGGTTGATGTTTGACCCCAGATCACATCACTGAGATCTCACCCCTCTTTGTTCGTGCTGTGGCATGGGCCCCCACCTGAAATCTGATTGGTCAACAAATGCATAATGGCCGAACCTGCACTGAACAAACTATGTTAAAAAGTTGACTTTTTTTTTCTTTTTCTTTTTTTCTTCATGTCCCTTCTCTCTTGTTTACCTTAAAGGAGCTAGAAAGGAGACAGAAAGGGTTAATTAAAGAGATTATTGAATCAGGTGAGCATGCACCCAGCCAGCACAGTCTGGACACGCCCCTGCAGTCCCATTAAAGACGCGGCCTCAGAGGGAACTAACACTGAGGCCAGCATGGTTCTGAATGATCTCAAAGCTACAGTCACTGTGCGGTCGAGTTTACGATAAAAAGGATGTTCATAAAGAAATGAACCAACTGAACTTCTTCTTCTTGTTTCTGGCCTCTTGTAAAAGGGGGGATGGGGGGGGGGGTGGGGTGGGTGTTAAACTTTGGGGGCTTTTCACACTCTGCAGTTTGTACTTTGGAAAAACACACGTGACTACTGAGCTGAACTCAGAGGTGTCAAACAGTTCTCACACCACCACGACGCAGAGCTGCAAACATTCAGCTTGAAGAGTTTCTACCCGGGTACTTTAAGACATCTGGTCTGATTCTCAATGAAAGTCTGAGACAGGAACACATTTAATGATCACGTTTGGTTACAAACTTATTTCTGATTCATGCTGCAAACAAACGAATGATTGAATGATTGTGGTCCAGGTCGTGATAAATCAAAAGCTTGATCCGAAGGCAGCTGGACTCCTGAAGTCATCTTCAGTTCTGAACTTTCTGGAGGATTTCTCACTCCGTCCACTCGTCCTCTCCGGGGAGAGGTGAAACATCTACAAGCACTTCAACCAGTCCTGTTGCTCTTGCGTCAAACTTCGGATGAACGATCTGTCAAAGCAAATAAAATGAAGGCGTACCAGTGTGACTGCTCCGTCGTAAAAAACACACAAAGTGCCGTCTCTCCTTTCCATCGTGACGACTGAAACGATGTGCATCTCACAGGCAGAGGGTGGAGATGCTGAATCACCAAGTCGACTGACCAGCTTCAGTTTTATTCTCTTTTCTTTTATTGTTGTAGCTTCATCTGTTACTGTCCTCCTCTGAACCTCAGACTGCGGGCGATCGAGCCGCACTGTGGACAGGAGAAAGCTGCCATTCCCTGTGTCGAATGTTATTTTGCTATTAAATCGACTTTTGAGACTGTTAAGGTTAAAAAAAATTACAAAAATAAAAAAGTCACATAAAGTTGCTTTAAATAAACTTTAAAAAAGAAACTTAATTCTGCAGGTTTAAGAAGCCGTAATTGTTTTTTTTTTTTTTGTTTTTTTTTAAGATTTCATTGATAATTGTTGGATTAAATGAAGAAATTTGAATTCAACTTCTGATTAGCATCAAGATGTCGTGATTTATTGGAAACAGCTCTCACTTTCTGAAAGCTGAACAGGATTAGTCAGTGGCTCAGCAGCGTGGAGGTGAGGGCGTTGTTGTTCTGCCAGCGTCTGCAGCAGTGTGGCCTGTGGTCGGCGAGGGCAGCGTGTTTGCGCATCGATAGTGATGAGTGAGGCAAATGTACAAATGTAGGCATGAAATATGTGATGGGTGGTAAAAAAAAAAAAAAAAAGTCTTACACAAGCTGGGGGAGCTGCTTTGACAGTTTGGCTTTTCAAACTACTTGACACTGGAAAAAAAAAAAAAGTTCAACCACAGCAAAGCTACACGAGGGAGAAATCTAGTTCTGTTTCCTTCATCTATTTAGAAAAAGTCTGGTGGAGGAAGTCGATGATTTATATGTGGTGTAAGACATCATTCAAATAAGTATTATAACAAAAACAACCTTTTGAAACAGTTAAAACTGAAAAAGCAAAGTGTCACTTTTATTCTGTAGAAAAAAAATAACCAGCTTTTTTTTTTTTTTCTGATAATGTTCTTCAGTCTGACGGCTGCTTTGCACAAACCAGAGTCCAGGTGAACCAATCAGGACTTCAGCGTCAGCCGGATCATTTTTTATGAACATGCAACAACTTCTCTGAACATTTGTGTTCAAATAGGGAAAAAACAGAAAAGAAACCTCAAACTTAAAAAACTGCAAAACGCCTCCTGGGAACTTCACAGGGACAAAACTGAAAGACTTGGTTTTCTGGATTTAAAAAAAAAAGAAGATCTGGCAATGTCTACGGCAGGATAAGGTACGTAAAGGGTGGACTCATACTGTAAAAGGTTCTTATTAAACTCCAGTTCATACCCTCAGTAAACGTCCGAGCAGCCCCCGTCTGGAGGAACGAGCTGAAGTTCAGACACACTGTGGCTTCTGTGTTTATCTGTAATATGCTTTAAGTGCTCAAAGTGCAGGATCTGTTTCTGAACACTTCCCCTCTTCATCTCGCCTCGTCAACATTATTTATACAACTCGATACCACATGTTTCTTTACTATTACAAAGATCGATATTAAAAGTACAAAAGATTTTTTTCTTTATTCTGAGTCCGTCTGTCTTGTATCTAAGCACACGTCATAACTACATAAAGCCATGCATGTGTTCAGAAAATGTGCAAACAAATGATAATTTGTGATAATTGATATGATAATTTTCTAATCAAAACAACAACACAAAGGACTTCTGTATTTAAACATGTCGTTTCATTTTTATCAGAAACGAATGAGAGTTTGAACTTCTGGAAATGTGATGGCTCTACGTCCGACGTATAACGATCCTGGATCCTGCACATGAAGACACCGGTTCAGCTCTCGGGGGTTCACGAGTTTAAGAGGGGACAATCGATGCAGTTAAAAGAACTGCGTGAGGAAAACAATGAATTTTATTTCATGATGAAATCAAGTGGATGCTTCACAAGCCAGAGAAAAAGGGAAGTAACGTCTGACATGGTGACAGAAAGAGAGGCAGCTCGAACTCTTGATAAAAAGCTGATACAAAACTTCAAAAATACTTTTTTTTTTGGCCTACATTTGCTTGAAATTCTTCCATATCAATTTGTGCAGTTTACACTAAATGAGGCCAATTACAAGAAAAAGCAGCAGGAAACAGAGTCAACTCTTTGTCAGTGGGAGTGAGGTGATATTGGTGAGTAAAACCAAAAGGTGACCGAGGGTTGGAAAAAAGCAGCAGGCATCGTCACCTTAGCTCGCTCAATAAGAGCTCTTCTTAGTCTTCTTCTGCTGCTCTGTTTACTTTCAGTTCGCTCCCATCGAAACACTTGTGGGGTTTCACTGTGTGGGAGTCAGCTGCCCAACCTGCTGTGGTTTTTTTTTACCTTCTTTCTAAGCAGACATGCAATGCTTCTTCGGTATCAGAGGAGTGCATGAAAAGAAGAAGTTTTCTTTGCTTTATGCACAAATTAAATCCCCATTATGTTTAGTCCTGTGTATATATCCCCCTCTACTTTTGTATTTATGTTACTATTTTATTCAGTTTTTGACTTTTTTTTGATTCTGTACTGCTGCTGCAGCAACGCCTGAATTTCCCCATTAAGGATCAATAAAGTTATATTTTATCTTATCTTAAAAAACGCTTCCATCACCTGCTGAAGAATAAGTGGAAACAGCAGCCTGGATAATCATTTTTTTTTTGAAGGAAGTAAAAAAAAAAAGAGTTGAGAATATACACAGAATACACAGGTTTGAGGAAATGAGCAGGAAGGCCTCGTACACTGTGCCAGCACTGCCCCCTACTGTTCATATTCATCAAGGCAAACTTGAATCTGCAATTCTTGCCCTCTTAAAAAAAAGGCCCAACCTCACAGACACTGAACCCTAAATGAACTGTAGTGCATCCAAAACTCTGCCGCTCGCTCACTCCCACACTGAGACCACGTGACCCCTGTCCTCTTGCTCCAAGGTCCAAGTCCTTCTCCTGACCTTCAAAGCCTGATCCACAACCAGGCCTCACTGACCTGCTGCTTCCTGCCCTCTGAAGCCAACGTCCTCTCACCATCGCTCAGGACCGAGAGACCCGTCTCCACGCGAACACATCAGAGATTAAACCAACGTGACACAATTTAAATCCTTTATCACAACCCGACTTTTCAAACTGCTTTAAATGGCTTATGTTGCTGCGTGTACCGAGGGCACATACCTGTAAGATGTTTTCTCTGTGATATTTCCATGCATTAAAGCGAATATTGAGCATGCAGAGCTTTTTTTTTTTTTTTTTTTTTTTTAATGGACTAATGGTTATTCCCGAGGGAACTGGAGATTAGCTTTAGTAACTTAGCAACAATGAGCGGCCGTGAGAAACTCTCTGAAAATTAGGTTTCCAGCACCGCAGGCGATAAAACCCGGCGTCAGTGGACACGGGATACTAGTGTGTATACAGCACAGCCCGGCTCCTATATAGTAAAGGCAGCATAAAGAATAGTACTCCTTTATTAATCCTGTGTTTGATCCCAGTTAGCCGGCGATGTCGAGCTTTCTTAATGAGGCCTCTGGAGGTCGGCCTGAGAGCTTCACAGCAGGAGGATGAAGATACAGATGAGCTGCGAGCAACCCTTCCCTCTCCTGAACAAACCTCCCTCAGATTCTCCTCTTCTTCGATCGCACCCACCCTCCCCTCCCTCCCGTCTCTCTCTCTGCCCAGAGATCGGCTGCGGTCACTTACTGCTCGTCTCCCACCTTCTTTATCCACTCCACATCACACTGCTTGCACGGAGAAGTCATTTCCTGCAGAAGTAGAGCGTGAAATTAGATTAGCATGCAGGTGCTGGTGGGATATTGGACAAAATCTGACAGCAGAAACCCATCGAGACAACATGTTTGAAGTTAACACCGACAGGGAGGAGACGACTCCTGGTCCTGGTCCTGGTCACTGATCGTTATGATTCAGACACTGTATGTGTGTTATTGTTTATATGTGGACTTTCTAAAAAGCGTTCAACAATGTGCATTTGCAACTATTGGGAAAAAAAACATCAAAAGTGTTTTCTTTAAGTATTAGAGTGAGTGCATCAGCCAAAGAGAGATCTGCTGTTATTAGTCAGACACTCGCTTGCTTGTGTCCTTGGTCGAGCCGGACTGTGTGTTATGATCTTTGCTCTCTGCACAGCGCGGCATCGCCCGAAGCTTTGACTAAACTGTCAAGGTCAGGGATTTGTGTCCCACCTGCCAGAAATATATCCCCCCTGTGCACAGTCCATCATCTCTGACATGCTTTATAGGATGACCATCACTGTGAGCGTGTGCACACCAGCCTCCCAGGGAGCAGTTTGCCCATTCTGCATGCTAAAATTACAAATATTAGCTCATGTGTTGATGCTCTATTCTGTTGAGAACAATAACCACAATGCTATATATATAAATATGTTTTAAATATTAATACAGGTTTTGCTGTTCTATGATGCTTTGCTTTAAACACACTTTTAGATGTTTCATTGTGGCTCAGAGGTTTTTGGAGGGCTTTAAATGTTGTGACCCTGCAGGCGTTCTTCAATGCGATGGGGTGAAACTGGGTTTGGATTGAGACCCTGAAAACACTAACCCGTTCCCTCTGGTTGTTCTGCAGCATCCTCATCTCCTCCTTCAGCCTCTCACATTCCCCCTTCAGCTCCTCCTCCCGCCGACACGCCCCCTGGGCCTCGTGCCGCGCCCCCTCCAGCTCCGCCTCCAGCCGCTGCAGCTTCAGATCGGAGAGAGCATCCAGGCTACGGGAACTCTGCAGGGTCATAGCCGGACAATCCAGCACTGAAAGAGCAAAAAAAAAAAGAGGGAATATAAAGGAACTGAATCTATTATTGCCCTGGCTGTGTTTTTCTTGTCCGTGGCTGTTGCACAATAAGATGACTATTAAAGAGACTTCTTCCAAGGCCAACATCTTTCATTTTGTACCTGTGTGGGCATGTTAGTGATTCAGCCCCGCTCACACACACACACACACACACACACACACACACACACACACACACACACACACACACACACACACACACACACACACACACACACACACACACACACACACACACACACACTGTCCTTGAGCCAGGAGACAGTGTAACGACGCAGCAGGAGCATCTTTTCTATCTCGGCTCCTCCTGCCTCCTCCTCCTCCTCCTCCTCGGTACACTCATCAGTGAAGTCACAGGTGCACACAGTCTGCACACAGTCTGCTCTACGAGACATTTTCTCACAATCATTCACATGCACAAACACTTATTAATCAACGACACGAGCTTACAAACTCAGCGTCTTCACGCTCGCTCACATTAAGAAAAAGAAGAACTTTTACAACCATTTCCTATTAAACATGCGAGTTTGAGGCGACGTGACTCCTCCTCTTCTTCAAGGTGAACCTCAGTGCTGCGGCGGCGGTGTTTCCATCAGCAACCAACGTGATTATAGGGAGCAGAGTTCAGCACATACTGACTTTTCCTTCGGTTAAGTAGCCTTCTATCCTGCTTCACATTTAAAAATAATCTTCACGGTTATTGGGACTATTATATGGGCTTTATGATCCAAAATATGTTTATTTTTGTGTTTAAGATGAAGGTTGTTTATGTTTTGAGAAGTGACCCCAAAACTGTTGACTTGTAAATCTGCATTTTCTGTTTAATAGTCCAACATCTAAAATGATTAAAGATTTAATTCTCAGGTTGTTTCCTCATAAACGCAGACAAATCAGTGGAGAAGCCTCTCTCGTTTGAAGCATCTTTGAAACTTCAATACATTCGGGATAATGAATTAATTTACATAGTAATGAGTGAAACCATCTGACAGGTTTTCTTACATTTGGTATTGCACACTAATCGTAATAGAGATCAGTCAGCAGTACAGATGGAAGCAACAGCAGCTTCACTCTCAACGATTTGGAGTCAAATTCAATCTCCAGAATCGACTCGTAGATTTCAGCTCTCTGCCGTTGGACTGCGACTGAAGGCTGCAGTTCGGGACGAAATGTCCGAGGTGGTTTTCTCCAACAGGCTGGATGTTAACCTGACCTCAGTTAAAATGATTGTTGGATTAGATTAAAGACGGAGATGTGGAGGAGAAAGGAGCGATGATTACAGAATAAGAGGTAACACAAGTGGATGATTTGAATGGAGAATAGGATGGATGGATGAACAGATAGATGTGTGGCCTTACAGCAGAAAGGAGGTGTACATAGGATGCATGGATGTAAAGATGAACACACTGATAGATGCATGCATGAATGACTGATTGAGAAATTCTGTTTGCACAGAAAGTCATTGGACAGAAACGGACTGAAGTGCTGAGCTGGAAATAAAAAAGTAATGGCAGCAACAGAAAGTGTTGGCTGCAAAATGAGAATGTTTCACCTTGGTATATAGTCAAACTGCTCATTGATCACTCACTGTGTGCGTCCGGTCCGGCGTGCAGCTGCAGGTACTGCATGTCTTTGCTATGCAGCTGCATGTTGAGTTTCTGCAGCGAGCTGTCCCTCTGCCTCAGAACCGACTCCAGGCCCAGGATCCGCTCCACGTGCTTCTCCACCAGGCTCGTCTGCAAACACACACCAATTTAAAACGCTTTATTTGAATCCCTCGGTTACATCCAAAGGGGGGTTGGTTTACACGCCATTTGGTGGAGTTTGCTGGTGTCGTAATGTGGACAGATTTGTGTGATTGTCCAGTGGTGTTTCTATCAAATCGATGGTGGTGGTGGTGGTCGTCGTAAGCCTTCTGGAAATAAAGAGGAACTATTTTCTCTGCTGGAAGGTTACAGGAAAATGAGACCCAGCAGGACAATGAAGCCCTGTAACTGATCACAGCCTCAGCGTCTGGTGACATTGCCTCTGTATCAGTTCTTTGGCAGCTGGCATTTTGGCGCACCTTATCCCTTAATCACTCCGACTGCAGAAAACTGCTGATTCTGCTCGGCATGAGCCGCTCAGTGGACTTCACTCTCATATGAGACGGTTTATTATCACAGAGGGGATCTGTGGAAGAGCAGCCAGACAATCTGTTCAGTTGGAAGCCTCTACCTGGATTTGGATCGACTTTGATTTGCTCAAGAATTGAGATTGTCTCAGTTTCAGACAAATGTACAAATGTGTTAGAGGACAAAGCAAAAAGCTTTTGGGGGGGTCTAAAGGATGGGGAGTAGCTGAATTTGCTGAATTAATTATTTACAAATCGATTAGTAAAAAAAACTCTAGTTTATATTTTGGTTCAGAGGGAAAAAAGTAGATTTTATTTGGATGTACAGTTGAAAATATCTAAGAAGTGAATAACTATTAGATGAGCAGTGCAAAGTCAAAATGATTGATGTTTACTTCGGCGTTGGGTATAAATGTCAGCAGCCTGACAGGATGCTATTTTTCCAGCAGTAAGAAGAAGGAGACTTCCTGCCTGCATGAAAGAAGCTCAAGCGTCACCTCACTCGCTGAGCTTAATGCAGCTTTGGCTCCTTGGATTTCCCTTATGTTAAGGTTTAGAAAGTTAAGAAATAACAGGTAAGTGAATATGATGCTTCCTTACAATAACAGTGTTATCACATCTCTTCAACACAGAGAGGCATTCAGCCTCTTAATGTAAAGGTCACATATTCTCCCCCTCTTCACCAAGTCTGTGAGATATCTTGTTGTCTATTTCAGCCCTGCTCAGAACAGGCTGTTTCTGTGTCTGTAGCTTTAAATATGTAAATGAGCTGTGGCTGACCACGCCCCCTCTCTGGAAGGGCTCGAGTGTCCTCTGTGGTTTTTCTGGCTCCATGTCCTATTGTTTACGGTGAGAAGGCAGACTCAGAGGGCAGAACAAACACCTAGCTGTGGGAGTGTCACCCACCTGGGGGAGGGGCTACTGCCCTTTGTGATGTCATGAAGGGAAAATCTCAAAACGGCCTGTTTGAGTACACACTTTCTGAAAACTTTTCAGACTTTTCTCATCATTGGAGGGTTTGTAGACAGACTAAAGACATCTTAGTGTTAGAGGAACATGGAGAAGGATATTTTACAGAATATTTGACCTTATAAACTGGTTTTTGCAAATACTTAAGAAAGAATGAAAGATTTATTGATACATCCCTCAAAACTGCTGTGAAGAGCGCTATGGTACAGCAGTGTGATTGTGAAGCAATACGATTTGGTTTTCAGTACATCGGGAGCCCGGTTTCTGTTTTATGTCTTGTTACTCATCTCTCTCTTTAATTTACCAAAAAGAGACCGAACATACTTCCTTCAATGGAAGCACATACAACTGAAGGGTAGAGCCAAGTGGGATATTTGGGATGCAGCTTCAGTCTAGTTTGTTCTTTCTTTCTGGGCCAGTTTATCTCGTTGCCTCAGCCAAGCATTTCAGACTCCTTTCAGACCTTTTGCTTCTTTTTTTCCTCCTGCCCTCGTCTGTTTTTCACACACTTGATTTCCTGCCTGGACCTTGGAGTAGTAGTAGTAGTAGGTCCACTGGTCTGCATTTCTGGTTTCAAACTTTGACTACAAAATTTCAACGTCAGTGTTTTGTTGTGGAATTGTTTTTTCGATTGATTGATTTTTCCTCTGCTGTCACAGTCTGCATTTGGGTCCTTTATTCTACGTTACAGTTTTCCCTGCTTACTAAAGAATCTGATTATAATGCCTCCTGGAGGACGCCTCCCTTTGGACACTCTGGAGTAGACCCAGGGCTTGTTGGAAGGATTATGTATTAAATCCCCCCCCCCACCCGGGGAGGAGCAGGAAGACGTTGATGGTGAGAGGGAAGTCTTGCTACCACTGTGACTCGACCTTGGATAAGCAGAAGAAAATGGACGGGTGGACTTATTTGTACAAAACCTGAACAGTGGCTCCTTAACCAACCCTTCACAACATCTGCCCAGGGTTTGACGAACCTTCGATGTTGGTTTGGGAACTTGAACGAAATCCTCTGTCACATTTATCACCTTTTTCATGTGACCTTCAGGAGATTTACATTTCATATTCCGCCTCTGTCAGCAGAATGTGAAGCTATAAATATTCATTATACATGAACCATATGCCGTGTGTGTAGAGCTACTATAGAAGAAAAAAAAAACTGAATGTACGGTGCAATGAAGTGAATCACGTCTCTGACCATCTTGTCCAGATCCCTCTGGAGGTTGCTCTTCTCCATGTGAATCTTCTCGTAGGCCTGGATCACATCCTCCAGCTGCTCCTCTCGCTCCTTCCTCTTCTGGAGCTGAAGCCAGAAACACAATCTTTTTAAAAGTCTGACGTATATTTATTCCCCCCCTACCCCTTCTTTTTTCCTGTTTTCAAACTTCCTCAATAAGAGAGGAAGGAAAAGAACGCAAACTTTCAGAGAGACACTCATCAAATATCTCTTAAGAAGGCGTTACGTAACCAAGCAAAATTTAGGTCGCCAAATTCCTGACACCTCAGCATGAACATGACAAAGCCTCCCTCGTTACGTCAAATGGATAAATCATGTTTCAAAAGTCATCTTCGACACTATGAATTCTTGATCTCTCGCTCATTTATTCCCCTCACAGTGAGGCGTAAGAAGGCGGCGAATGTCCCTGGATGCAATGATCACAGATTATACGACAGATCCAAGAGCGGCGACACGCACAACATCGAGTGAAATGAGGAGGTTTTAGGGGGCAGACGAGGACGCAGAAATGCAGAAACTCATTTTTTTCTTCTTAGAGAATACGGCCACTGCTGATAAGGCCGAGAATGAGAGTGGGAGCAGCTGCAAGAGAGTGAGATAAACAGCGAGCCGGCGAGGACAAAAGAGAGTATCAGAGCTGTGTGTGCAGCACTGAGGCCTATTCAGTGTGACTATGGTAACATATGCTTGAAGGAAAGTGGTACCAAGGTGAGGACTGCTTGTCAACAGCTTCGTGACTGAGGGGAGCAGCTTTTTCTCCAGATTGTGATTGCTGAAAATAGGTGCATGCAGAAAACCAAAAAAAAACAAAAAAAAACAATGCTCAAACTGCTCCGGCTGTCATTGTTTCCATCTTTCACCTTGGACATTATACTGTAAGTGGGCTTGCTTATTTAGTGAGACAGATTGTCTGGTTTTTGCAGAGTCATTTTAGTCTTTATAATGAAAAAAAAAAGCCTCTGCATGTTTCTAATAAGCTCCAGCAGCAGAAACCTGTTTAAACTAGGATCAATGTTGGAGATGCTTTTGAAACATGGAGAGAGGTTAGAAGGCAGAAAGCTTTACAGAGCCATGCAGAGCTGGCTACTTACTGCTCCTTTAATGTTTTAAAATGGCTTCCTCTTCTTCCTTATCTGTCATATAGACGGAAATCGACAAACTTTTAGTTTTCACATCAATAATGCATGCGACGCTGCGGCCAGACTGAGTGCTGTCAAACGGGGTTTCCAACTGTCATCGCACAATCTGAACGTTTTGTGCCGCTGCTTTGGTTTAAGTTTGTGAGCTCTCAGCGCCCCCCCCCCCCCCCCCTTTTCTGGTTTGGATCCCCAAGTGGGCTAGCCTGTTGACAAGCTGTGCCTCTGGTTATGTTTCCAGAAGAGGTCGGCACACATGCTCAGTTCGTAGCCTTAGCCTTGTTAGCCGCACAGTATCCGAGGAGATGATTAACGTTTTCATCAGAAAACAGTTTGCACCGGGTTTTTTTTTTTGCCATCTGTTATCTTGCTTTACTTCTTCTGATGAGCACAAGTCTCAGTTTCACCAAAAGGGATGAGGAAAAGGTGTGCGTGTATGTGTGTGTGTGTGTGTGTGTGTGTGTGGTGTGGGAAGTCATGTCCCAACAGAGCATGCTCAGTGAGCCGTGTTAGATTTCATCAGTCTGAACGCCCCGTGTCAGAGCTGTCTGACCTTGTGTGTTCTGAACGTTCCTGCTGCTCCTATAAATATTTCCTTTCTTTTCTTTTTTTTTTACATTTTTCTCACTGCCCAGCTTTTTTCATGCTCTGTACAATCTTACCTCTTTATGTCGTGCATCAGTTGTTTCTCTTTCCCATTTCGGACCCCTTTTGGCTCCCACAGTCAGAGAAGACAGAGGAGTCGCACTCAAGGACTCAAGTTTAATTTGTGTGTCTTGTTTTTAGCTTTAAATCATGCCTAATGTGTAAAAAAAAAAAAGTGTTATCCCATCATACACAGTAGGATGTGTTGGGGAAAAAAATGACACGTCTACTTCATATTTTCAGCTCAGTCGTCAGCCAGGTTCGGCCCCAATTACGCCGCCGCCTCGCAGAAATAGAACAGCAGCGTGAAAATCCCATGTCACACTGCTCGCCGGACGGTTTCTTAAAAAACACCCAATCTCTGTCATTTTGCTTGGGCAGCAGCTTTAGAGCTTAATTAGTTCTGGATGTCTTTCAGTGTATCACCACCAGGGTTGGCCTACATTCAGCAGTTATTCAATAAATGCACATCCAGGGAGGGATTTCTGCAGAATTACAGCACTGAAGATCTTTTGATGTGTTTTGAAAAGTGAAATTGAATTTATACCAGAGCGGTTTTTTTTCTCTCTTATCTTGCATTTTCCTCCTCCTCCTCCTCCTCCTCCTCTTTTCCCGTCTCCTTTAGTCCCGTCTTACCTCGTGGGTCAGGACGTTGACCCTCTGCTGCAGGTTTCCATTTTCTGAGTGCAGCAGCGCCGTCTCTTTGCTCTCGAAGGAGCAGTACGAGTTAGTGTTGTCCCCGAACTCGCTGATCATCGGGAACTGCAGCGACAAAAAGAAGCAAACGGCATTAAAAAATTAGACACAGCGATCAGGAGAAGTTGTTGAGAACAAGTTCAGAGAACAAGAAAAAAAGTGAATAAACACTTTTTCTTATTAATAATTGTGTTTGTCTGTCTGCTCGTGCAGCTTTGTGCGGCTGTATTGTGCAATTTTTTTCACTCGGAGATCATTAAAGATGCATCTGCAGCTTCTGTTTGGCCCAGATATTACTGTGTGTTTTTTACTCAAGTTTCCCCCTCTCTCTCTCTTCATGAACTAGATTTTTCTCCTAAACTAATCTGTGAGTTTGCTTGGCAAGTCTCTGTGATTGTACTTTCTAATTTCAGCCCCCACAATGAAATGTGATGAGACTGTTTGTCCATCAATCTGTAACTTTGTTTGTCCATCTGTCCATCATACTGCTCCACAAAAACCCCGGCCAACGACAAACACTCTGTGTTGAAAATGTTCTTTTCAGTTTTGTTTCTTTTTTTTTTAAAGCCAAAAAAGATCGGAGACGATTGTTTTCTCAAAGTGAGTGCAACATTTCAGCACTCGACCTCGACCTTGTCAAAACTTGCCTTTTTTTTTTTTTTTTTTTTATCATTTGGGGGAAAAAGCAGAAAATCTTTCAAAGGAAAAATATGACTTATGTCTGTATTTTAGCAAAGGACAGGCGATATGAATCGTGTAACTACACAAGCGACTCAGACAGAGCTTTCCTACGATCCTGTCTTATGAAATCGTTGTGCAACATTTTGATTTTCCATTTAAAGTGCAAAAGAAACATGATGAGAAAACTACGCCTGTTACAACACAACACAAATATTTAATGGGAAACTTCTGCCTCTGACAAGGCCAAAAGCCAGTCATAAGGGGGCTCCATGCAAACCTTTCGGACACGCCCCTGATTAGGAAGAAGCGTGCATATAAAATAATTAAAAATTAAAAAAACATTTCCTTTTTTTTGTGCACGAAGAAGCAGGAGAAGACGATGATGACAAGATGACGAAAAAACGTGATTAATCCGGAAAATTTAGAAATTACAAAATCTATTTACAACAATCACTGTAACATCTAAAATCGTAGGAACAACTTCAAACCGTACAACCGTGTT
Source organism: Symphodus melops (assembly GCF_947650265.1). NCBI lineage: Eukaryota > Metazoa > Chordata > Actinopteri > Labriformes > Labridae > Symphodus > Symphodus melops. The sequence continues at coordinate 18,923,737 of NC_136711.1, read as the reverse complement.
TTTGAGGATCGACGCAGTATTGCATACAGAATATAGCGATCAAGTGCATACACATCTCTGGACGCCAAAATTACAAATAAGAGGAAGAATATCTGCATCTTATTGCCCGACGTCGGAGAAAACATATTCACAGATATGTATCATAAAAAAAAACATTGACGGAGCTGAAACTGTGATGCAACAGCTCAACATACAACCCTTCAAATGTGCAGAGAGACTTTCATTATTTGCAGAGACGATGGTGCAGATACGACGGGTTGTGTATTAAATATTCTGTATATTTGTCTCTATGAGCTCTGCAGCTTTGTGGGAAGTCATTTGTGACGTTCTCGTGTTAAATCGTTGTTTGGAAAAACAGCATCGTGTGATAGACAACAACCAAGACAAGTTATATAAGCGCGTGTGGTTTAAGCTAAATGAACACATTTACATTTAGAGTGCCTCTCGTAAGCAGCGTTTTTTTTTCTTCTGTTTGAAGTCGTTGCAGCTGATGCAATGTCTATTTGAGGAGCAAACAACCCTTTTCCATTTAGCAGAACACCTCACTCTGCTCACTTTAACAGTAAATGTTCTCAACATGGGCGAGCCCTCTAGGGGCCACGAGAAATTCTCACTCGGCGGAGCATCAGGAACTCTAAACCGGAGAACAACCTCACTTCAACTCGTGTTCAAAGCAGCAGCGAGCACTTCCATCTGCATCATTACAGCTGCTGTACTCGGGCTTCTTGTTTCTGGAGAAAGCCTGCGGCAACACTAACAACTCTGCAAAAAAAAAAAAATTTAATAACCAGAGAAAATAATAATAATCCAGGCTTTAGCAGCGTGGCAGGAGGTCTCTCCACGCAGGGATTTCAGGAGTCAATATTGACTGATTTACTTTAAACTAAAAAAAGGCACATGCTCTATTTACAGATGCACAGGTGAGACAATTCAAACCCCAAATAACCAACATCCCCAGCTGCTCTCTGAAAAATCAACACCTGTCTCTCTGGGATTCGGTCCTGAACAAACAGTCGACAGCGATGTGGCAGCCTGTAGCTTCCACTTCCAGCTGCTGAAAGGATTCCTGCACAGACGACAAACTTTTAAGACAAAGTTAAGTTCTTAGCAGCAGCTCAAATCTCTGCACTTTGGTGTTTTGTCTGCATGAATGTTCACAGAGTAGAGCTGCAGTAAACATGAAACGCCAGTAGTTGGCGGTTTGACTCTCTACCCCCCCAACAGGGTTGAGCTGCATGTCCATACATCCATCCATTGTCTCTACATATCTAGCTGTCATTGGGCGAGAGGCGGGGCTACACCCTGGACTGGTCGTCAGTCAATCACAAGGCTGACACCTACGGGTGACTTAGAGTCATAGATTAACCTAACGAGCTCGAACCCGAGAGTGCACGGGAAGAACACGCGAACTCCGCACAGAGAGGCTCCTGTCACACGGGGATTCAAACCAGGAACTTCCTCACTGTGAGGCGGCAGTAATCGCTGCATCAGGTTGGCTTCATTCATCACCCAATCCGATGTGTGATTGATATGATTGACAGGTCGACACATTGTTGCTGTTTGTCAGGAGGCTTCTAAGCCCGCCTCTTTGCCTGTGTCCCGGTTGATAGGTCGATGTAAAAAGGTATTTGGAGAGTTCATTTCCAACATGACGTCGGCCATATCTGAGCCTCAGAAACCCACAAAGATTCAAAGCTTCAGTAGTTTCTCATGTAAAACCAGAATGAAGCAACAAGTTGCATATTCCCGTGTGTGTCTTCCTTCTCTTTGATGACTTACTCCAAGTCAATTCCATTTTTATTCTCTCATCTACCCGACGTCGAAACCAGGCGACGAAACAATGAGGGGACATTTCTGCTTCTCCACCATACGATTCGTAGAATAACTAGAACACCCAAAAACTAATTATAGTAAAAAATCTTTCTTTTGTTCTTAATTTCCGCAATTCATCTCTCTGCGGCTCTTTACATCATTATCTCCTTTTACTGGCTCATTTCTCCTCCCTGCTCCGAGCTTTTCTCCTCAGTCCTTCCGCCCATTTAATTCCACTTTTTTATTATTTATTTATTTTTTGTTGCTCATTTTCTGTCCACCCACACTATTCCTTTACGCTCAATCCCCCCGGTATATCAGCCTGTTGGCCCAGCTACACTGCTCGGAGGGTGGATTTCTGCTTCACCTGTTTTCTTATCCAACCAAGAACGGCCTGGAGATGCAGAGATGTTTACGGTATCAGTGACTTTCAGCCAAGCGACTGATACTCTGAGGGATCGTTTCAACACTGAACAAGGTTTTCAATTGGATCTGTTGAATAAAATCTAAACTATCATGACCCGACGTCTTATAGATGTAAACATTTATCCCTTTCTTTTACTCTCTTATAATAAAACAAGACCAATCATCTGCAGACTTTTCTTTTCTTGCAGTAAAAAGAAGCAGAGTCCATTCGACAGCTTGGCTGCTCATCACCTGGGACACTCCATGTTTGTTGATAAATCTACAAGCTCATAATTATCCTACCAGGGTGCGATTTGAAAAGCAGGAAAAAACCGAGACTGAAGACAGGTCTTTTTTGAAAAATTGGAAACGTCTGTGACCTCGCCTCATTATTCCGTCACCACAGATTGGATGTTAATACGGGCTGTAAATGGGATCCATGGTTACTTTAAAGGTTCAGTCGGACGTGTTTGCTCTGGTGAGGGGTTAGCTGAGGTCTCAAACTTAAACAAGATTTCCCACGTCTTGAGTATATTCCCCCGCTGGTCCAGGATCAAAGCCATCTGCCGCCTTTCTTCCCTTTTATCTCTGTGTACAGCCGCACAGCCTCCATAAAAATGGAAAACACTCCCGGTGAGTGGATCGCACCTTCTCTAAAGACCTCCAATAAATCAAATAAACAAACTCGCCTTATCCTTCTTGGTGCTGCAGAACTTTTGTCCGACACCAACAAGGACAAAACAAAGAATTCAGAATATTTTATTAAACCGATTCACCTTGATCTCATAGATCTTGAGTTTCCTCTTGATGCTGGTGTTTTCCCGCTCCAGGCAGGCCAGCCGCGTCTTGATGTCCTGATAGGCCGTGATGAGGGCAAAGTGTGAGGCCGAGTAGACGTCGTCAGCGGGCAGCGTGGAGGAGTGCCACGCCACACTGCCGCAGCCATCCTCCTTCAGGCCGCCGCCGTCGCTGCCTCCTCCCAGCAGCCCCAGCTCCCCTCCGCCGAACAGAGACTGCATCACTCAGAGCATCAACCTGAAAGCACACAGACAGAGGTTCACTTATTAATTATTAAATCCCTGAAATAGCTTCCACTCAATTAAGTGTACCATCCAAAATAAATAACAGCATTTCAGAACTGGAACAGGGGTCGGACTGTCGGTGTTTCTGCAGCGGAGCTAAAAACATCGAGTAAGCAGCGTTCTGGCAACAAACTCAGAAAGAACAAAGCAGAATTCAGCTGAGAGCAGTCGGATTTCTGGCACACGGCGTGTAAAATATTCAAAAGCAAAGTGGGAACAGGAGGAGACTGAGGGACAGAGGTACGCCATGAGAAATTTAGAGATGACTCAGTGAGTTTCCACTTTTTTTGTTTATCACTTTTCATGTCGGAACAGTCATCAGTTATCACTCCGAGTGAGTTTCGTTCTTCCTACTTTTACCAAGTTTTGATCATGTTTGGAAATATGAGGGCTGGGCTACATGATCTCAAATCAAGGTCACGATTTAACCAACATTTGACCTTGATTACGATTAATGAAGGATTATCAGTTTTTTTGCCGTCATAGTTCACTGACCTGCTCTTTACTGTGAATATGCTGTTAACGCTGGGATTTTATAATGACAGAGTGATCACATCTGATGAACTAGTTTGTGGTTTGATTGAATATTTGGAGCAGAAATCAAAGCATTGAAATGAAAATGAAACATTTTAGTTTTAAAGTAGAAATTAACTGACTCTGAAACAGTAGACGATGAATAACTTGCATTTATTGCAATAAGTCAGTTTTTCCGCAATTTTTTCATTCAACTTCTTTTTCTTCTGCTTTCATGTCGTCACGTGACTCTGCCCTAAAAAAATATACAAAACATCAGCTCACATACTGTGCAAAATGCTCTTCACCAGGTTTTTCTAACTCGAGTAAATGTTCCTCGTCCGTCTACAAACAGAACTGTATTCAACCAATTGAAAGTGTAGAAGTGTAAGCAGATGGAGCACAAATCAAAAACTTTAGAGGTGCACGACCACGGCAGAGGTTCAAGGCTGCAAGCAGTTTGAGTGACTCACTTACGAGTTCACCCTTAACTTAAGGCTTTGTGATTCCTTTTCATGAAAGCACAGAAAAAAACAGAAGAGCCAATGAAAAGCAGAGAGCGGGGAAGGATAACTGGAGACCTTGATAAAGTTGAGATATCAGAGAGTCGGCTGAGGTGACGCACAGTAACTCACAGTGGGAGGAAAAATTACAGCGTTAAAGAAAGGGTCCTTTCTTCACTGAAGAAGAACTGACATCGGTTCACGCATTATTTACTGTAAAAACCTGCAAACTACAAATTAAGTTTCTATGGTTAAGATAGTTTCAGTTAATGCAGACATGTTCTCTGAATGCAAATGTCCATATAAGGAAGTGTAAGGAAAACTGAAGCTGCAGGTTGGAAGGCGTGCAACATGATAAATGGACTTGTATAGGGACGTATTTATCTGTATAAGAATTTCACACATCGCTGCTGCGGGTTTTATCCTGCACTACGAGTTACGCAACGACATTTCAAGTTTGAATAACAATAAAGAAAGTCTGAGTTCACAAAGCAGCAGGAGCAACTTGGGATTAAGTGTCTTGGCCAAGGACTCATCAGATGTGTTGCTGCAGGAGTTGGGGATCGAACCCCCAACCTTCTGGTTGAAATGCAACCGACTCATCCGCCCCAACATCAGTTGGTCTTAAGCCTGAGGTTATTTCAACATGCCGATTTAGTGACAAAAACTATCCTTGGAAAAAAATGGTGACCACATAAAACCTTGTAAAGTTCTGCTAAAGGTGCCAAGTTATGAGGATATTGAGTTGAGGAATATCGGACCCGGGGGGCACAGATACATTCTCCGAGTTGCAAATGCAGTCTGGCACGGCTGTACCAAAAATATTAAAACCAAGCCTTCTTCTCTCACAGGTCTTTTTTTGTGTAGAGCACTTATCTTTGAGTGTATTCTCAGATTTAGTGTCTCTCGGGGGCTCAGATGCTTCAGTGTTTCTTTGTGCTTTTTATGGGGGTAAATCTATCCTGCACTTCACATGTGTGGGTTGGTATTTCATGCTGTTGCGTTTAAGGGGAAAAATAAGAAACTTACATCTGCGTAGGTAAAGTGTGCAGCAAGTTTTTTCTGCCCGATGCAACCAAAAAACTAACTTTGAGTGTCCAGCTTCGAAGCGACACAGAGTCGGTTCTGCTGTGTCGGAAGCTCGATCCAAATGCAGCTGGGTTGGTTAAAGATGGTGAAGATGTTTTCACCTCATCAGCTGCCGTCCACCAGTTAGTTAGAACGGAAGAAACCTCTTTTGGAGGAGAGGGGAAATGTCCTCAAGATCCTCAACCAAGTCCAGCTGCCTTTGGATCAAGCTCCGAAATTAACCATGACCTGGAGGACTCAGAACCTACACGGGCAACCAGTTCAATGTGTGTTTTAGTCAGTGCAAGACACAGGATGTAAATTCTGCAGCTCCACAAGCGAGCTCCCTTATGTGCATGTACTCACTCTAAATTACATCACCAGTGCAAGATGTCTATCGGGGGATAACATCATTCACACCAAGATGTGTAAATGTAAGGTATGCTTTTCTTCTTGCTGGTGTGTTTTATTAGCCGTCTGCGTTTTGCATCAACTACACAACATTGTTGTGGAGCGCTCCCCTACAGGTGCATGAGTAACCACTGACATGCACGGCGGCTAATATGATAATCATGACTCTCATTTACATGCGAGTCTGGTTCTTGCTTCTTTTTTTCCGTTTCACAGTATTTAAAAGAATCATGAGCTTTGACATCCTCACGCTGTTTGAGTGACATGATGAATGAGCCGGGTAGTTAGCTGGCCCTGCTAGCTCCCATCCGGACTGCCTTTAGACTGCCGCCCCGGCCTGAAAAGCCTCCAGGCAGCGCTGTCAAAGCATGATAAATGGCACCTGTGATGTCACCGCCCTCTCTTTTTTTAATGCAGCCACCGAGGGGACATGTGCACAAAAGTCATACTAGACGACGCCGGGAACTCTGAGAAAAGCTTGATTTACGGATACTGAGGGAGTTACACAACAAGCGAGTTGATTTGATGTGTGCAGGAATGGATGCCTTTCTGACTCCTAGCGTTGCCTTGTGAGTCAGCGATTGCCTACTGAGCTATTTTCATCTGCTCCCTTCCTCCACGCTGCTTTTTTCCTTGTGTTTTAAGAGAGAGGGGGATAAAGCCTCAGCCAAACTACCGCTCTTTTCCTTGCTGGTCTAAAAGGATGATCCAAAAGCACTCCCACATGCACACAAACACTATCGGTGCACATGCTGCCAAAATAAAATACACAGAGGAACAGTCGCAGAGAGAGAGAGAGAGAGAAATAGAGAGAGAGAGAAAATGCACGTGTGGACAAAAAAATGTCTCTTTGATCAACACACGCACAGACGGACCGTGCCAGTCACCTGCCAGTCGGCAGAAGATTTGTGTTTGCTCTGGGAAGATATTAGCGTCCTGTGATGTGTGCAGAGCTGACATCCTGCTGTCGAGGACGGAGCAGTTTTTCCCAGGCAAACTCGCTCCGTCTCTCCAATATCAAATCTGTCGTCGCTCCGCGTCGAATATAAAACACAGAGATTCAACACTGGGTTCATCATGTTAAAAGCTTCTGACAAGATCAGATAATTAAAAGACAGTAAAGTGATACTGTCTTCATTAGATGGATAGCACTGTGGTAGAAATGTGATGATATGAAACGGTTTGCTGGTTGGAATGTCTCTAAAGTCATCAATTTAGCCCTGAAGAGATCTTTGCAGGGAGTTTAGCTCCTTGGGTTTTCATTTTTGCAACACTTTCGCCATTTTACCTTTTATGTTCACTCTTTGCCCCCCGTAGCAACCTGCTGTCAGACTCAGACGGCTGCTGTTTTTCTGCAGAAACATGCTGCAGACTCATCGTTAGCATTGTGCATTTGATAGCATTTAGCTATCTTGAATTTCCCTCGGGATCAATAAAGTATCTATCGATCGATCGATCGATCTATCTATCTATCTATCTATCTATCTATCTATCTATCTATCTATCTATCTATCTATCTATCTATCTATCTATCTATCTATCTATCTATCTATCTATCTATCTATCTATATATCTATCTATCTATCTATCTATCTATCTATCTATCTATCTAAGGAGCCAAACATTCCCTTCAGGAAGCCACAGTGTCCACCTTCGAATAAAAGCAGGTGAATGCTAATCAAATGTGTAAAGTTGACCACAAAACAACTTCAAATGGATGCTAAACTCTGTGGCTGCTTGCTAGTTTGCAGAATCACCTCATATTGTGTTTGCAGGTCTTTCATGCAGCTCTCAAAACGGCCCAAAAAAAAAAAAAGCCATGCAGGCTGAATTTTATGCTTTTCTGATAAAAAGCAGTTGTGAGAGAAATTAGCATCCTCGCTAAAGTGTTGTGACAAGGCACGTCACGGTTCATGGCATCTTGTACCAAGACTCAACTCTCGTTTTAAACTTGAAGGCGGTGCTTCTCTGACAATAACATCACACTAATGTGTTCAAAATGCATCTAATAACTCCATGACCTTTATCATCAAACTACGTGGAGTCTTTTATGAGAGTTTTTTTTGTATTTCTGGGCTGCAAAATTAAACTTTTATCAACCTCACTTCCTGATGGGCTGCACGGTACTGACGCTTGGGTTTAAACTCTAAATGGGGAAAAGAGCTGTAGAGAATGGATGCTGATAAAATCATGTTAAACGTCCCGAACCGAGTGGTCGATGGACAAAATCAGCAGCTTCATTTTTCTTAAAAAGGTGGAGGGGACCAAAACAGGTCAAAGCTGAAAAAACTACAGCTGTAATTAAAAGAAACTGTACAAACAAAAATATAATTAGACAAAGTTTCAGCAGCTGTGTTTCTTTCCTCAAAAACATGCAAAGTTAGGGTTTCAGGTGTTTACAGCTGGTTCCACCACCAACATAGAAACACCTGAACTCAGCTTTTAGCATGACAATGGTTTTTATTCCTACATTTATAACTTTCATACGAGTTATTTTGGGAAGGTACAGATGAACAGCCAGTTTTCTCTTTTATGTCTGCAGATTTTTGGATGATGTTCAAGACTCTCGGCTGGGTTTGAACTACCATCAGCTTTTACCTGCACAGCTGAGCTCTGCTCTGTTTGCACATTTGGGCTCAAAACGAACTACAAAAAAAAAACAAAAAAGGGTCACCAACAAACAGCTGCTAGACTCATCATTTCAAACATTTTTTTTTTTAGCATGACTGCAAGATCATAAAATAAAACAACACTTTGAACAGAATAGTTACAATGAGTGCAGCTATTGTGTGAGAAAAGAAGGCATGGTACACTTTGATAGCTAAGTGTCTTATAGTTCCCATCTTTCGTCTGTGCATTCATCCATTTTCCTTTCCAAACATGGATTTGAATAAAACAAATTGTTTTCCGTGGACGTCGTGTGACATGTGCAAAACAAATCAAATAAAATGAAATGTAATGCTGTTTGATGCCACTTCCTGTTTGGGTACTAAGAGTTAATCCACCCCAACGTCATCTGTGTGATTTACGATTTCAATCAGACTAAAATGTTGAGGTGCATTTCTAAAGTGCAGTCAGACTAACACAATAAATAGATTTCTTAGACATTGCCTAATTGTTCTGACTGGGCAGTGAGTAATTTCTGCCTGGTAGCCCCCTGAGCAGTCTTTTAAACAAGCCAGTGCAGGTCTTGTTATTTTTTCCTCCTGTGTTCGTTCAAACTGCCTCAGCTTCACCTTGTATGGAGTGACCACATTACCATGAAGACTCCTCTGGCCTCCAAATAATCCATCCGCCTCCGACCGGGCGAGAGGATATAATTATGCAAAGAGGGAAAATCTGATTAAATGTGCAAGTGGATAATTATGATTCAAAGTGAATCAGAGAAGTACCTGCACAGGCTGGATCCCTACCTGGGCTGATAAAGAAATCACAAATATAATTGCAGGAGAACAAATCCACATCTCTGCTTTCAAACTGCCCTTCTTCTCCATTTAAGTCCATGCAGTGGCCAAATCTAGACTCAGACTGGTTAAAAAAAAAGGACAGTGACACAGGGAACATCCATTTTGTCCATGCTCTCTCTCTCTCTCTCATTTGGCAGGAGAGAAACGAGGCATTTATCACACACACACACACACACACACACACACACAGCTCGGACTGAGCTTCTCCCTCTCCTGCTCTCTGCTCCTCGACCCAAAATATCCCTCATAACTCCCCCTCTCTCCCTCCCTCCTCTTCCTCACAAACCATCCTCTCTATCTCCTGGATCTCGGGGCTCATTTGCAGCCGCTCTCGGGTCGACGCTGCACCAGCTCCCTGCTTCATTACAGCCATTACAACAAGAAGTCATACATAACCAGGGGCCCGCATGGCATACGTTGTTCCACTGAGACTTCCTCTCTTCCTCTGTCTCCTCTTCCTTACCTTCATTTCTCTCCTGGGATTAACCCCCCCCCCCCCACGATCACTGCTGGCGTCATCACCTGACCTGGAAAGTGTAGAGCCGTGAACTGAGCAGGTAACTCTCTCCGGGGATTTGGTGTTCATTACCTACAAAAGGTGGCATTTATAGATGTAAATCTCATGTTTTAACAAGCTCCCTGACAACAACAAGCTGACGAGGCGCGACTCCATGACATTTTTACTCTTTTTCACGGCTGAACTGGATGCTATCACGTTTTAAGTCACGGCAACAGAAACAGGAAGTTAAAGCTCCTGTGAGGAGTTTTCAGCTGGAGACAGACAGCTGACAGCTACGAAGACAGAAATGCATACTGACAAATCTTTATGACCTACAAAAGCAATAAGACCTTGGTTGCTCGTGACCGATAGAATGAGATCGTGGATACAAGCGGCTAAAATGCGTTTCCTCCGGAAGTTTCCCGGGCTCAGCTTTAGAGACGGGGGGCGAGGAGCTCAGACATTCAGGAGGCACTCGGAGTAGAGTCGCTACTCCTTCGCATGAAAAGGAGCCAGCTGAGGCGGTTTGGCCATCTGATTAGGATGCATCCTGGACGCCTCCCTCTGGAGGTTTTTCTGGTCGGCCCAACTGGGAGGAGACCCCGGCGTGGACCCGGAGTTCACTTTAGAGAGGGGAGTCTGGGGGTGACCTACAGCGCCTGCTCTCACGGCGCCTTGATCTCTGAAAAGCAGACGGATGGATCCCTTTCGCTGAGGGACCGTTTATAAAATGAAACCTTGAATTTGACCTTTTTAAGTAGACAGTAAGCCTTTCAGTAAGAAGTCGCTCTGCAGCAGTTAAAACTCGACACAATGAAAGAACAAAGCAGACAACACGTCGAACCTCAACAATGCGTGCATGTTAGCGTGTGGACATCAGGAGTCCTCACAGAACAGCACGATGAATAATCTTTGTCACTTTAACCAAACCCTGGCATTGTTGGCTCGTATGAAACATTTAGCTGTATAACTGATGACATTAATGAGGATAGTCAGCCATATAAATTATGCCTCGGAGATAGCCATTCAAGTGCAAAACACGTTCCAAAAATCCATCACTGATGCAGCCGGGGAGATAAATGAGAAACTCGTCTCCCTTCATATGATTATTTTCCAGCACGGTGCCACATTTCCCGCTCATACACCATTAATGAAAGCCGAATGAGCATTTTAGCTCCATCCATAATGATTCTGCCTTTTAAATAGAGCCATTATAAAACATTCAAATAAAGCAGAACTGCTGGTGAATACCAGAGATGTGATATCAGCAGATGAAGCTAACAGTACTACGTATTCAAAGTCCTACAGAGTTTTGGGGCGCTGGTGGCGCAGCGGGTTAGCGTGCGCCCCATGGCGGCTGTAGTCCTTTAAAACAGGCGGCCCAGGTATGAATCCAGCCTGCATGTCATTCCCAACTCTCTCTGAAAGGCCCAAAAAAATCAAAAATTAAATCTTAATTTAAAAAAAAAAGAAATCCTACAGAGCTTTAATCTGCTCGAGATTCCCTCGATTACTTCATCTGCATCTTTTCTGTCTTCAGTAGTTTCATGGTAATCATGGCTTTTGTCTTTATATGGCTCAGTGTCGGTGCCACCCTCTGCAGCTTTATTGATTTTCTTGAAGAAATACCCACTTAAAGAAAAGGCATGCTCTGATTAAACTCAGTCTGTGATTTTTGTTTTTCTTCATAAAACGTTTTTAAAGATTCATTTGGAGTTTCGTTTTGTGCCATTATGTAGAGACAGGACAGCGGATAGAGTCCAATCTTTTTGGAGCCAGCCTCAAGTGGACACTCTAGGAACTGCAGGTTATTGCACTTCTGCATTTGCTTGTTATTTGAGGCCAGACGAGTTAGAGCGTCACGACACAACACCGATGCACGACTGTCACCCAGATTGTCATGTTCTGAAGCAGACTTCACTGACGTTTTGAGCGCGACCTTGTCCTACCTGCATCCTTCCTCTGACTCTTCCTGCTCTCTTTAGTTCCTCCACTGTCTGTGTGACACAGTCCGGCTCTTCTCATTGCCTCTCTGTAACCCCGAGGCAGGCTGGACGTTTGGCACCTCTGAACTCCCACAGAGTGTCTGTAAATGGAGGGTCCACGCTAAGCTTCACTCTGCTCCACCTCTTCGACTCTGCGGCATGTCTCCTTTTACACTGAACTGGAAGCTAAAAACGCACACTGCGAACCAATTAACATGCCGGCAGGAGGGCTTTGATTGTGAGTCTGTGTGAGAATGAGTGCACATCAATGCGGCTGTCTGCAGACGTCTGGCAAAGACACTGTGTGGGTTTTTTATCTGTCGGCACAAGGACAAAGAGGGAGCAGTGCAGGTAGTGACTGTGCTGTGTGTTTATGTGTGTGTGTGTGTTTGCCAAAGACAGACAGGTGGGTATTGATGCACTAATCCAATGTACTGGAAATGTATTGACTCTGTGCTCTGACCTTATTAAATGGACCATTTATCAGACAGCCAGAGTCTCAGTAAAGCTGGCAGCTGTAAAACTTTAAACTGCAGGTCACCATACAATAAAAACGCTCCGGTTATAGTTAAACAGTGACAACTTTACATAGCATCATGTTCCCTTGGATACAGGGGCGTCTCCACAATATTTTTACTCGGGTGGCTCGACTGGATCCGTCATTTGTCCGGGGGACGTTTGAGCGCACACACGAGTCGAAGCGATGTTGAGATGCTTAATTCACAAAAAGACGACGCCCTTTTTCCTTCACTTAAAAAAGCCATGCATCTGCACATAAACAGATATATTACAGAGTTCATATGGACATGTATTCATAAGGGTAGGCGCATCTCATATACAATATATGAGATGGTGTGGGAGGAAGTATTGGATGTAAAAATAGAAGCCAAACAACAGCTGGACAACAAACACACAGGATCTATTTTCATACTTGGGTCTTTGCTGTATTCGTTACAAACACTGTAGGAAGTGTTGCAGCGGCGTGCTGCTCCTGCAAAGGTTAAGACGGACCGCCAAAGCCTTCAAATTAAAGTTGACTTGATGAAACATTTAAGAGCAGAGGTGCTGTTCGTTGTTAAGCAAGATCATGGATCAGAGTCGTCAGCGTCTTTGAAACAAGCAGAAGCAGGTCGGCCGCCTGTCCGTGGGTGATGATGGACAGTCGAGTCCACTCGGGATGGCGTTGTGGGTAAACACCTCTGATAGCTGTCAGACCCGGGTCAAACGGCGAGAACAGCGTTTGTCTCACCTGACTGGAAGTAGCAGAAGGGGTCTGAGTGTTTTCTCTTAGGTCCTCTTTTAAGAGTCAGAAAAGAAAGCAATATATATATTTTTTTTTTTTATTGATGAGCTAACTCTGAAACGTTTATTTTATTTTGTTCTCCAAACGTTTGTTTGTGGGGTTTTCAATGCCGAGATTCCGCAGGGAGAGGAGCAACAGATCGGATCAGAACCCGTGCTGCTCGCTTGGAGGACTACGAACACCGTACGGGGCAAACGTACTAACCACTAAGCAGGTTTTTTTTTTTTTAAATCTCTGCCTCCTTTCTTGAATTTCCCTCAGGATCAATAAAGTATCTATCTATCTATCTATCTATCTATCTATCTATCTATCTATCTATCTATCTATCTATCTATCTATCTATCTATCTTTCTTCTGCTTCATGCATTAGTTTCATTGATTCCGCCACGGTAAGAGAAAACATTTCTTACTGTGTGTTTTTAAGAAAATAAAAACAGCTCTTCATCTTAACTAAAAAAATCCAAGAAGGAGCGAAATGATCTCAATGTCCTTTACAGTAGCTAGCTATGTTTCTGTAGCCCTTCAAATGAATCACTCTTGCACATGACTCATGCTTTTGACTCTGGCATTGGCACGACTCGGCAACTGCTGGTTTTAACTGGCATCTTTTCAAAATCCAGTTCAAGTGCCCACTTTGTTTCCTTTTACCACACAGATAATGTTTGGTGGTTTTTTATTTATTTTTTTATATCAGTAGTGATCGAGGCTTTCAAATGGATCCATGGCTAAATGAAATGTAAATTAAATCTTATGACTTTAAATTACTCTGAGTGAAACATTTTTTTTTATAAATCTGATCGTAACACAAGGGACCTGATTAGCTTTGACGTGCAGCACAGAAGAACATGATTTTGAAAGGTTTCATGCTGAAACACTCTTTTAATGAAGTAGATTGTTTTTTGTTGTTGTTGTTGTTGTTACACAAGTTTCATGTTATACGTTATGTGAAATAAATCCATCCAGTCATTTGTTTGTGGTCTGCATCAGTCTGACAACACAGAGAAAAATGCTCTGTTTCAAATGTGCTCTCCTTGTGATGTCACAGTGGGAGTCTGGGTATCATGGACTCCACGCCCAGTCTAGAGCAAAACTTTTGCGCAGGTCCGCAATTTTTATTATCGCTAGCGAAGTGAGTGAGAGTGATGTCTACTGGGTAAAACTCAGGGGGGCGGGGCTTATTGCATTTAAAGAGACACACACACACCAAACGGAGCGTTCAGAAAGAGCTGCAGGGTCACAAACCTCCTCTGCTGCTTGATTTATGTTCTATTTGGACCAAAACACACAAACACAGATGTTTCATTTAGACCACAGGGGGGACTGTTTGAAAAGGAGGAGAAGGGGGATAACATGTCGTCTTTAAAACATAAACACACACACACACAGCTCAGCAGCAGGCCACTACTGTCAGGTACATAACACACACACACACATACACACACACACGCACTTGTGCAAATGCACGGATGTGTGTGCACACACGTACAAAACAAAGCAGTTACATGGCCTGTCAGTTCAGCAGAAAAACACCACCTCTAACAAATACTGTGCTGTGCCATGCCATACTGTGCCATGATTCATCACTCAGGGAATCAGCCGCGTAGGAAGGCAGGCAGTGTGTGTGTGTGTGTGTGTGTGTGTGTAAGGCAGATGCCATTGGGAAGATTGATAGCAGGTTCAGGATGGAGACAATGAGCTGTGTTGCTTTATTTTTTTTTTCCTCCATTCGCCATTTTCTGTCTGCTCCATCTGTCTTTTCTCTCTTCCTCCATAACTCCCCTCATCTCTCACAGCTGTAACAAAACATCAATTCCTTCCCCAGCTCCACCCCCCCACCTTGTACCACCACCCCCCTTCTCTCCCCTGGACCCCCCCAACCCTGACATCATCCATCTTAGTATTCAGCGGCAAAGTTCATCACAGCAACCCCTGAGCGGGGGGAGAGAAAAACTCGATCTTGACTTTGAATGAGAACTTTCCCCACAAAAGGCAGTAATCTCCTCATTATTGCTGCTGCCAATCCGACACTTTGGATACTCTGAAATGTGAGTCAAAGTCGATTTAAGCTGCAAGCCCGGAAGTGAAAAGCGGAGAGAAAAAGACAAAGATAGGACTGACTTTTTTAATATCCATCGCTTGCAATCATCAGCCACCCTCCATTTAGCTTCTCCGTTAGCCTCCCTAATTAACCACGGCCACACGCAGCCGCGAACACACACACACACACACACACACACTGACAGGGTGAAAGTGTTGGATGACTCATAAGCATTAGTGTGTTTCCCAGTGAAACAAAGCCCATTATTTGGACTCAGCTGTTGCACATCACATTAAGAAAAAGAGTGTGAGGCTTTTTCTCAAAAGCATTTAGTGTTCGTGCAGGATCGGTCAAAAGCTAATTTGAAAATCCCCAGCTTCAGTCGGTCACATGACACTGAATCCCAAATCGTTTTGTTGCCTTTCATACATAAACTACACGCTTTACAGCTGCCTTAGCTGTCATTTCTATAGAGTTTGCTTCTATAGTTGTATAAGAGCAACCTGGAAACATATTAGCTATAATTTAATAACAACGATGTCTCTGGGAGCAACGGTCAACTTTTTGGAGCTTCCACCGTCTACAGTTAGCGATAAAGGACTTCCAACCAAGACTTCCTTTTTTTGTGCTTTGCCCATAGCTATTTTAATATGTTAGCCAATGTTAGCCAACGTTAGCTAATGTTAGCCAATGTTAGCCATTGTTAGCCAATGTTAACCAATGTTAGCCAACGTTACCCAATGTTAGCCTACGTTAGCCAATGTCAGCCAACGTTAACCAATGTTAGCCAACGTTAACCAATGTTAGCCATTGTTAGCCAATGTCAGCCAACGTTAACTAATGTTAGCCAACGTTACCCAATGTTAGCCAATGTCAGCCAACGTTACCCAATGTTAGCCAATGTCAGCCAACGTTAACCAATGTTAGCCAACGTTAACCAATGTTAGCCATTGTTAGCCAATGTCAGCCAACGTTAGCCAATGTTAGCCAACGTTAGCCAATGTCAGCCAACGTTAACCAATGTTAGACAATGTTAGCCGATGGTCAAACCACATCAAAGACGTCTGTAGCAGAGAAACTATTGAATCAAAGGGTCTGTTTTTCATAGCTTGATAGTCACGTTTTCATTTTTAAAGTTTTCTCCAAAAAAGCTGAACTCTTCTTTATTTTGCAACCCAGATGTGTGTGTGTGTGGGGGAGGGGGGGGGGGGGGGAATACAAGATTGACTTTTTGCAATTATTGTCCAACGTTTTGGTTTTAGAAGAAGTCCAACTCAACCAATAGTTCAACAATGTAACCGCGTTATACATGAAGTGTGTTTTTCCATATGTTTCACTTTAAACATGACCGCCACATCTTGAAAATAGTGCAGCATTAATTCAAAGCTGAAGTCTTCTGACGTCACATCTTTCCTTCTGTACAATGGGCTTCTCTGTAGAGAGCAAGGCGAGGGTCCAAGCGTCTGTGTGATGTGTCTTATGGTTTATTTATGAGGTGGCTTGCAGTTATTACACACAGCTTAGTGTGGCTCTGATTTTGCGGTTTAGTCTTGTGATGCTTTTTTTTTGTGTGTGATGGAGGCTCAGGTTATATCTACGTTGTTGTAACGCAAAAACGATCCAGCATGCTTTGACTTCACATAGCGTGGACACACACACACACACACACACACACACACACACACACACAAACAGGCAGGCAGACGCACACCTCTGTGAGCTTTCTGCGCAAGGTAAATTCATACATTAATGTCAGCCAGAGACCTTGACAGCTGCAGCAGCTCGAATCGTTCCAGCCTTAGCGGCCCTGAATTGTTCCTTGGCTCTCGTTCTTGTCTTGTTCCCCGAGCAGCTAAAGGCTGCGTTTCACAGAACATCACATCCTCTCTCAACGTGTTTGTTCTACCGTCATGCACAGACCAAAAGACACACTGATAGTCACATACCCTACAAAATAAATGACTTCAAACGAAAACACGGCGCTCTAAAGATGCATGAAATAAGAGATTCTGCATATATTACATAAAAACACGGCTGTTACACAAGCAAACGCAAACATCAGGTTTTTTTGTATTTTTAGATTTCAATTTCAGCCCAACTTTAAGCCAATTATATGCCATTAAGTTGAAATGGCTTAAATCACAAATGCTTACACAGAAAATCCACAAAATACAAGAATACATAATAGCCGTGCCCACACGCATTCATCATGAAAATGTAAAGCCCGGCATGCTTTCATGCAGACGAGGCTTATGTGAAGAGAGCTGGGGAGCGTCATTAAAAACAAAAAAGTTTCGTCTTTGTATAAATTATATAACAAACATATATAATGGGGACTGTGATGATTACTCTCTTCTGATTGGTCAGTCATTGAATTCTCCGGTCTGCTTTTACCGCACAGCAGACTGTTGCTATGAATGCACTTCATGTTCGAAAGCAGCGGTGCACAAACACGATGGGAAAGCTCAAAGACGGAGAGAGACTGCCGTGAACACTAAAATGGCAAATGTTATGGACTGTGGACTATCTGAATCTGAATATTCAAGTCCAGGTCCTGGTCCTGGTCCCGCAGGTCCTACCCCAAGCTACATGTCAGGGGTTTTTTCTGCTCACTGCACCTTTTCCCCTTACTTAAAACCCTCTTTTCCAACCAGAATAAGCTGGAATAGAAATGAGGTTAATCCCCAACCTGGACTCTGTTATTGCATCTAATAATGATGCGTGAGAATCTGCTAATTAAAAAGCAACATATATATATATATTATATATTAGGGTGTTAAATTGGCTCCTGGTGTATGTATGACAGCTGCTGATTAATGAATGTTTCATTCTGCTGCTGCGTGTTTGTGAGGGGAAAAGAAAGATGGGGTTTGGATCTAAAGGAATATATGATAAACATGAGCAGTGCATTGTGGGAGCTGAGCGTGTGTGCTGCCCATGATGTACGCACGTGTGTGACGTCATCTACTGTATACATGACGGATGTACCTCTGCTCAGTGTGTGTGTGTGTGTGTGTGTGTGTGTGGGTGTGTTAGTACGCCCTGTGCATGTGTGCCTTTTTGTCAAGGTGTTAGTACATTACTCTAATGACAGTCACTGTCCTTGGCAAAGGACACACACACACACACACATTACAACACACACTCCTCCCTCTGCTGCTGCCCTGTGAAGCTCATCTTCTCACAGAGACTGTTTGAAATGAAAGGGAGAGTGTGCGTGTGTGTGTGTGTGTGTGTGTGTGTGTCTGAGCAATCAAAAGGCAGTGAGGGGTGGGGAGGGAGTTAGGGGCAGAGGAAATGTACTCCAGCTACTCCACAGAAGTCTGCAGGGAGACGGAGCGGTGGTTTTATGGAGAAAGTGGAGTAAACATAAATGTGGTCCAGTGGAGGGTCTGACAGACATCTAGAAGGAAGAGTTCAGACATTTTTCTTTCCTCTTAAAAGAACAGAATTTCCCTTGGGATCAATAAAGTATCCATCTATCTATCTTTCTATCTAGCATGTAAGATCTACTGGTGACCATCATGGGGTGGAGTGGGGGGTATTTATCTCATTTTGGACTTCATCATTAGTCATCATTAGTCTCTGCTTGTTCCTTCCCTGTCCACTATACTTCTCTTTCTTATTGTTGCTTAAAAATATCAACCCATCGAATGTTTGAAGACTCAAAAACACAAAGGTTAGGGTTCGATTACGTAGCTAAGATTTTGAGTTTAACTCACAGTGAAAGACTCTTTCTTACATATTTGTGCAAAATCGACTGAATGTCAGAGCTTTTACTTTGAAAGACTAAAGAGACAAAAACACAAGAGTCGATAAACAGCAACAACGAATCTGGATTGTAATATGAACTCTGATGATCTGATGGCGACTGACTGTGACAGTTTGGGGTCAGTATGCCTAAATCAGATAGTTTGTGCAGTCAGGTTTTTACTCTGCATTCTTTGATGTTACATTTTAGAAATAACATCTAAATTCAATTATAAAAAAAAAAAAGCTGAGAACGAGCTGTCTCTAAATAAACACGTTATTTTTAAAGTGTGAGAAACACAATCGATAAAGGTTATGGGGCATGTGGTTATAGTGTACGGAGGCGGTGATCCTCCAGGCTGGTGACCTGGGTTCAAGTCCGACCTTCGGCTCCTTTCTCTCTTTTCCTCTCTGGTTTCTGACTCGATCCACTGTCCTGTCTCTGTTTTAAAGGCAGAAATAGCCCGAAATAAGTAGACACATTTGATACTGAGGCAAAATCAATCAGCTCTAATAAGAGCTCTCTTTACGAACACCCACTGCCCCCCCCCCCCCCCCCCCCCCCAGCTGGATGAAGATTTACAGTACAGAAGCCCCTTCAAACCTGTAAAATTCAAAATTAAACCTGTTGCATAACTGGTGCAGAAATAATAAAGGACGACCTATGTTTCATTTTAAAAAGAGGTCTCACATTGAAACGTATCGGGAGCTTTAACCCTCAGAAACTGTAATCCAAGTCAGGCTCTGAATACGTACGCTGCTCAGGCTTCTGCAAAGACATAGCTGGGAATATAATATACAAAGATGCTGAGTGTTGCTGGGCGCTGAACCCACCACGCGGACCCCTCAGCCTCACCACCACAGGCTGCAATCTTAATGATGTTTTGGCCGTCCTGCAGGTTGGTCGGCACGTGTCCATCCCACCCCTGCATGGATCTAACCCAGATTAATGAAACACTTTAGAATCTTAAAAGGGGGCCCATCTCTCTCACTTACACACACACACACACACACACACACATGCATACACACAGTAGTTAATGAGGGAGGTTTGCATGCAGCAGCAGCCCCCACACACACACACACACACAAACACACACACACACAAACACACTGCTTCCTAAAAAAAGGCAAATCAGCAGCTCGGAGAGTGAGGGAAAAAGAGACGGAAAACAAAGGAATGACAAAAGAAGGAAAGATTATTTTATTGTTACCAAGCAACCTAGGGGTGGGGTTTAAGAAGGGATAAAAAAAAAGAATCCACGATAGCGGATGAAAACACAGCTGACAGGCCGACAAATGGAGAAAGGAGCGATGAAGGAGGGAATGAAAGCGAGGGAGGGATGAGTGGACGCAGATAAACAGGTAAACAGTGTAACCACCAATTATTACACACAGACACATGCAACAACAACAGACCTGTTAGAGCATTGAACCCATATGTTTCACTTCACATGTCTGTGTACAGCTCACACACACACACACACACACACACACACACACACAGACCTGCACAGGGGAGCGTGCAGGCTCATTGCTATCTGAAGACGCACGCACACACACACACACACACACACACACACACAGAAACCGCTCCTTCTATGTGTGTGTGTGTGTGTGTTCTAACCCCTGCACACATGTAACACCTCTCTGTCTTTCATCCTCTGCAGGGAAACAAAAGATGCAGAGGGAGGTGTCGGGAAAAGGTCTTTGGATGTAACATCAACCACTCGATAAAAGACGGAGATGTTGTGAGAGCAGCGTTTTCACATGCGAGCTCTGAGGTTTGCTTTCTTTGGTCATGCAGGATGAAAAAAAAACAAAAAACCCGCTGTGTGTTCCCTGCTCTGCAAAATCTTTCCTAAATATCTACAATCGTAAAAAAGTACAAGGCAGAGATGGGAAACAAGGAGGGAAGTCATCGTGTTACATAATGTTGTCTCAGCATGTGGGGAAACCGAAGCGAGTCAGCTCCTGATTTATCGATGTGGTCGAATTGATTTGCGCTTGAATCTGTGACCTCATTGTCTCCGTCCTTTGTGAACAGTTCAAACAGTTATTGGCTTTCAGCACCACGGACAGCAGCCCACACAATTACAACCCTACCACGGCTTTCCTGCAGGAAACACAATGTACTCAAACACATCTTTAGACTCTGAATGGACTCAGTGACCGTTTTAATGAGGCAGGATAAACTGTTAATGTGCTTCGGTACAACTGGGTATTTTCATACCTGACTTAATCT
This sequence comes from Symphodus melops, assembly GCF_947650265.1. Lineage (NCBI taxonomy): Eukaryota > Metazoa > Chordata > Actinopteri > Labriformes > Labridae > Symphodus > Symphodus melops. Next base: position 18,902,656 of record NC_136711.1, on the reverse strand, counting down.
AGCTTTAATGATTATTACAAGGAACGTCTTCTGACTTTATCTTGGACGTTGGGTCAGACTTGACCTGGACAAATCAATGTTTTGTGGTGATAATAAATGGAGAAAATGCTGAAGTGCAAAATCCTGCAGCTTAAGTTCAATAGTTTGATTCTGATCTTTGTTCCTTTGCTGCATGTTCACCTCCTCCGAAATCCTGTTTTCTCCTAAAGGTCAAATATTATGTAAAATTCACCTTACTGTGTTTTCCAATCACTAACAATGTGTCTCTTTAGTCCGTCGACAAACAGCCCAAAAATAAAAGTCCGTCCTCTCCGTCGTCTGCCTGCTCCACTTTTCAGAAAATGTGCTCAAACAGGCCGTTTGGAGAGTTTCTCTTCATGACATCACAAAGGGCAGTAACGTTTATCCTCAAGTCATTTAATCTGTCCGAGCTGGAGAAGATGCTCAGCCTCCGACTTCACCTGCAGCTCTGGTTGTGTTCGTTTCCTCTTCCAGTCTCTCTGCTTCCCTCTCGTCACAGATAAATACAGCTGGGGGGGAAGTGGACATTTCTGGATGCAACTTCACATCAGTTCGCGCTGCCTCAGGCACATTCACCTCTATTAGCACCCACTCACGTCTTTCCTTTGCTTTTTTTTTAATGTCCTGTCTAAAATTCCATTCACACTCTTCTGAACAAACCTGCAGCGGTTTCAGCTGCCCGTCAGGTCAGATTTCATTTTTTTTGGACTCATAGTGCAGCTGGGCGCTGGATTTCTTTTTACCATCAGTCTTTCACACAAAAACACTTCTTGAGCTGAGCGATCAAGATGAATTCACTCTCCTTTTTATATTCATAACATAATGTCAAAACCAATTGTGGGTTTTCTTGAGGCCTTTGAATAGAAAGTCTCAACTGTATTACACGAGTGTACAAGTAAATTTGAAACGCACCAGGAGGGTGAGCCGCGAGCCGCTGCATCTGTGCCGCCGTGTTGCAAATCATTAGAAGATTGCATCAACATTTACGTCGACCACAGACTGTATAAAACATGGACCTCGTTCTCTGAAGAGGAGTTATGAACTCACCAAACCTTCACTACATTCACACGGTGTCGTCCTCTAAAGCACGGCTCACTCCGAGCTAAGTGTGAACAACAAGAATACGAGGAACACAAAGGAGAAATCTGTCCTGCATCTTATCCCGTCTCCGCTCCTGATTCTGATTCTGTAAGAGCCATATTCATGTTTTGGGGTCGAGCTGTGGTTCCTGTGTCAGCAGCTGTCGCTGTCCGGGTGCTTCAGCAAAGGTCATACGAGTCATTTATCAACAGACAGGATGTTGTTTGACCCCGGAAGGGCCGATGGTTTTTGACTGTGCAGCATGGAAGGCTGCTGCTGTGTCACTTATATGTACGTACGGACGTTGTATTCTTTGCACATGGAGCTGTACATTAAACGTAATGTGTTGGTTATGATGCAAACCGAAGAAACACAGGCGTGCAGAAACATACTATAGTGCATCATCCAGGTCACTCCTGGGAGTTGAACACATCGGCAGCTCAGTCTGAGACGAAGCTTCTAAAAAATCCCATTTTTCTTTTGTAAAATAACAATGATGCTGGCCTTTAATCTTCTCTTTTGTAGACTTGTTATGAAGGGACACCTTCAAAATAGTGATTGATCTCGCTTTCTGAAAATGTAGATTTGTACCTTTAAAATATTTCTGCCTGTAAAAGATTTTTTTTTTTCTGCTAGCAACAAGAGAGTCCTCGGTGAGACCGCCACGAAGGACCTGCACACCATCAAACTCAGTGAGGATGTAAAATACAGAACAGCTGCCTCTTTAACCAAGACAACCTCTGCTCTCATCTCGTCTGCAAAGTAAAAAAAGATGCAGCACACAGAGCAGTTCTTCCGTTGAGCGCTACTCGGGCGTCTTATTGTCTTTGTTTCTGATGCGAGCCGTTTCTCAGCCACACATTTATTGGAAATCCATTCAGCGTGCCCCGTCCTGCTGCAAACACAAAGATTATCTCTGTGATGAAATTACTCTTTGTATCCTCCGAGTCAATTTGATGCCAGCGTGCTTGTTAGAATATTTCCAGACAGGAGGAGGCTCCGTTGTTCTGATGTGTTGTGAAGATAATAATCATTTTTAGTTCACGTTATTCTTTCAAAAAAAGCCCCAAATGGAGCTCTTTCATTTTTGGGTCTTTGGTAAATAACAAAAGTCAAACTGAACCGTCTCCAGGTTTCTGTAAACTTCTCCGATATTCGCTGTGAATTGGCGTGGTTGTCCTTGGATGATTTCGTGATCCGCTGTTTTGAAAGCCTCCAGTTTGGCATGTTGGCAGGCGCCATCTTCTTGTGTTGTTGTGGAGCAAAAAGGATTCAGGATACTTGAACTGGTTTAAAAGATTTGGAACTGGAAATGGCACATTAAAAAACAACCACTGGAGTCTCCCCCTACAGGCCATTACAAAGAATGCAGGTTTACTCTGGCTTCATTCCCGAGGTCTTGATCTAATTCTTTAGCTAAAAGGTAAATCCACTTGTTGAGCTTGTATATTTCTTTTCTAGTCTTCTGACTACTCAAAGATCTTTTACGACGCAGGTCATACCAACACATCCACACACTGATGGCAGAAGTTTCTAATAACGCCACGACCGACGCCACCAACTCAGCCGCAGTCGGCCTTTTTGTGATGCAGCAGAAGCAGAATTTAAAATCATCTTTCTGTGTGAAGACAGAAGAGAAGAGAACGATCACGTCCAAAACACGCAAACCAGTCACCACTGATGACTCGGTGTTGATTACGTTCATTACATCAAGAACCCGAATGTAACTAACCATGATGTGTCAGAGCGTCTGGTTACACCTGCGGGACACTTTTTGGTGCCAAATCAAACTTTGATCATTTCAGGAAACACCGCTTCTTTCCCTTCAGGAGATAAGAAGGTTGGAGGAAGGAGCACACACACACACACACACACACACACACACACACCAAACATACACACACTCCCTTTCCCTCTATTTTTGTGTCGACTCTTTGATGTTGATGCCATCCAGTGGGAAGCCTGTAGCTCCAGTTTACATGATTTCAGCATTTCTGGTGGAACTAAAGATTAAAAGGCATCTTTTTTTTCTTTTTTTGTGGGATTTCTGTCGGCAATAAAAATACACTTTTAAAGTCATAACTTCTGAGATCTGAGAGTGTGAAATAACGAAACAAAAAGTCAAGTTAAGTCTTATATGAAAGTCCAATCAGCAGTATCTGCAATATAAATCTATTTGAGATTGATCCTTCAGCAGAGGTTTGCATATAAAAACTTGATGTGATTTTTTTTTTTTTTTTTTGCTTTGTTGGCTTTTTAACAGGAAGATGCTAATGCTGCATGTCGATGTGTTAAGATAACGTGCGGTTGCCATTTCTCACCAGCTCGCAGTAAAAATGCACAAACAGTCGTGCCGACGTCGGTTAAAGTTTAGCTCAGCCTCTGATTGAAGTCAGAACTTTTCAGGACTCTCTGCTCCCATTTGTGACCTGAATGGGGACGGAGACCAGACTTTAAATCCACAGGCTGACAAGCAGCTTTTATAGCAGCAGCTCTACCAACATGGCCTCACTGTTTCTCGTCTCCACTGTATGACCTGTGCGCTGTGCAAACATCCAAGTGATCATGTCAAAGATTCTTTTGTGTATCCTCTCTGAACTTTGAATTCGGTGGTTAAAATGTCGTAAATCTCTCTCCTGTGTCTTCACATGGAACAGCACCGCCTCTTCATTCACTTTGAGGGCTCCACTTTGTCGTCCCTCTAACTGTAGCTACCGCTTTTTTTTCTGTTCTTATTGTATTTTTTTTTACGTAACCGTTGTGCATCTGTGGGCCAAAGCAGCGACCACTGGTCCTCTCGTTCTCTCTTCTCCTGCATGAAGTAGAAGAAGCCACGAACTGCCCACCTGCTTTAAAGCCTCTCCTCTTTTTTTTTTCTGCCTCAGATGAGTCACTTTGCCATATTCTTTCAAGGAAGAAAGCCTCACCTCTTTGCAAAAAAAAACACAACAAAACTCTACAGAAACAACACACTCACACCTCCCACCACGCCGTCCCGGCTGCTCTCAGCGTTCCACATGCAACCCCACGGACCGCTACGAAAGAGCACCGCCGAAGCTTTTCAAATCTCTGCAGCCGGGATTGTGATGACGATGATGAAGGAAAGGGATGTTGTGGAGCCTTGAACATCGTGTGACAACGGCAGAGGGACATAATGGCGTTGTAGTTGTGTCATGTGGCTGCGAGAGGACACCTGGTTGCGAAGGAGACTGAAGGAATGTGATGTAACTGCAGTGTAATGTGACCACTCGCTCTCGCTGCCCACTCAAGACAACGTGCTGAGGCAAAATGTGGAGTAGTATGAACACTAGGACTGCGCGTGTGTGTTTGTGACACGATGAGCTCTTAAGATTTGTAGTAAAAAGAGAAGAGAGAGATATTAAAAAAAGGACCTTGTGTGGGTTGGGAGAAAAAATAAAAGAGGAAGAGAGAGAGTGTGTGTTTTGGGGCCTGCAGTCTTCAAGCTCTCCGGGGATTCAGATGATCCTTTTTTCGTCTCTGGAAAACCAGGTTACCCACTTGCTAGTCACACGTTACTGGACTGCCTTTACTCCCCCCAGTGATCCTAAAAATATCCGCTCACACGCTGCGAAAAGCCCCCAACGGTGCTTTTATAGAACACGTCTCTTTTGTTGACGCCTCAGAAAGTGTTTGCTGTTTTACCTCTGCTGCTTTTGTGATGCTATTCCTCCTCCTTAAGCACTGAGCAAAAAAAAAAAGAGTTCAAAATGCTTATAAGATATTAAAAGGTAAAAGTCCCATTTGTCTGAGTCAAAAGGAAAAAAAGTTCAGAAAGCTCAATTTATAAAAAAATGTTGTAACTTCTCAAGACTGTGTGGGCGTGGCCAGTCAGGTTTTGCTTGACTTCTCCTTTCAGCACAGCAAATGGAGAATTTAACAATCGGCGTGAAGTGCACGACACAAGACTTTCAGAGCGGATTTTCTGACCAAAGCTCTCCTACATTCCTCAGCTCAGTATTTTCCTGATTAGATCTCTGAAGACAACAGACTGGACAGCTGATACGAAGCTTGTCGCCGTCAACATACCCGTCTTATCGGTCTTAAGTCTGGCTCATACACTATGTTTCAAATCAGGGTTTCTTAACCTTTTTGACCTTGGGGCCCAACATTTTCAGGGCAAGGTAGTCTGGGCCCAATCAAGTAAATTGTTCTGATTTAACTTTTGCGGTCATTTTTATTTAATAGCTATTTGTGTCACTATGTAGTAATAATGAATACTGTTCTTCATTTGTATGTTTTTTAATCAATATATAACCTATACATGGGCTAATTATGCATAAAAACTTCAAAGAGCCCTTCAAAGAGCCGCGGCCCCATGGTTAAGAAACCCTGTTTTAAATGACACCATGGAGCGTCTCCACCTTGGTCTGCAGAGCTAATGTGAGCCGTGTCTCTGGTGTCTGCAGCACGGAGCCCTCTGACAGCTTGCTTTAGTTGAAGCCGGATGTTTTTTAGCTGGTTGCTTCCTTCTTGTGAGAGAAGTTTTCCCTCCTGCACGCCGACTTCAAATCTATTCTTGTCGTTGAACTCGAGCAGGAAAAACACATTTGGTATTTCAGACACAGAAAGCTGACCGCTGAATGATCCCGTCTGTTGCCTGCCTGTTGTCCGCTGTTTGACATGAAGCATCAGGTGCTTTTTAATGTTCATGTATGTTCAGTAATGTAACAGCGTTATTCAAATAAGCAAAGTAGTTAATTCATTACAAGTTATGGCAAATAGTCGTGGCATTAAAGTAACGCATTCGTCCCAACACCAGCAAGTGTCTGTGAAACGGGCAGCGGAGAATAATTCTGATATCTATTTCTTCTTCTAAATGGTGTTAAAACAGAGCCTGCACATTGTAAGAGACCCGTGTTGTTCTCTCCCTCTCCCCCGTCTATTGCCCCTCGTGACCCTTTACAGCAGTCTGTGAATATTCCATCAGCCAGCACGGCCCTTCATTTAGTCCTTCAGCCTGTAAGTAGCTTACATAAACCTACATATTGATGCGTGTGAGGCGTAATCACAGCATAAGTGTGTACCTTCACGGAGGGAGCGGAGCGAGCGGCAGGAAACGTTGGAAATGAGTTTGAAAAGTGGCAAAGACATTGGAGGGAAATGGAATAGGTTTTGCATAAATTATCCCCGTTTGAATTATGTCAGCACTGTTTCCAGGCAGGACCCTTCCTGTGTGTGTGTGTGTGTGTGTGTGTGTGTGTGTGTAAGAGTGGGTGTTAGTTATAATGTATGCTGCACACCGGTGATGAAACTGCAGAATGAGATAAATGACCTCATATTCTCGTGTCTGCGCCGGGCTCTCAGGTGCACGCTGGAAAATACAGAATCATCAAGAAGTGGAGAACAGAGCAGGTTATTAATGCAACATTAGACTGCAATATTAACTCTGAAACCTACTCTTATAATTGTGTTCGCTTGGCTGTGATGCTACAATCACGTTTTTAAAAGAGGGAAAAAACTTATAAAACTGGAAAAAAAATGCAAACAAGTATCAGGTATATTTTTTTTAACATGTTCACAATCTTTTTCTACCTTTAGCCTGCTAACAGAAGCACATCGGCACAAATCACAAGGTCGACTTTATGCTAATGAAAATGCTGTTTCATTTTCAGATTGAAGAATTTGACGAGTTTCAGTTTTAGTGTTCCCTGAAGCAACACGTATGATTGGACAGTGCAGCCGTCAAACATTCCCTTCAGTCTTAACGTCACATTGCTTCAGTAAAGAGCTGGAGATGAAGAATCACAGAGAAAAAGAGCAGAGTCAAAATGACAACAGCTGCACTCGAGGTGTAAGGTTGGATCATAAACACTATTTTTTATTACCTCGCTGACAAGCCCCGTGGCTCTGAAGTAATCCCTGTTTAAATACGTTTTATGTGGTCGTTTAACTTTAATAGGAAATTCTTTCTGATTCATACTGAGTTTATCAAATCATACTAAATCTGTCTCTCTGCAAACAGCACAGAGCAATGATTTGCTTTGTTTGCACTGCACACAGCTCTGCTCCCTTTTCATTCTCCCCCTGTAAATACATGAGTTACTTTTTTTAGTATAAACTTTAAGCCAAGTCTAATGGTTTAAATCTCATGTTAAAACATTAATTTAAAGAGCACAGATTGGACGGTGAGAATCGTCACTGTCGACTGTATTCTGGTTTCCTGCACAAACCTGACGTTTTAAAAGCTAAGGTAGATGTGTCGTATGTTCTTGGTACTCTGACTAAACGTACCTGCATGAGTCTGGACTGTGGGAGACTCTGAATGGCTTGTAGCTGTTGGCATGAATGTTTTTGCTCCTTTGCATCGGCCCTGTGATTGACTGACAGTCAGTCCAGGCCCCTGCAATCCAATATGCATACAGCTAAAGATTGGACGGCTATTCTTCGTGCATATTTTGTGAGGCAGAGTCCTCGCTATCGAGAGTCTCTTTCGAGAAACGCTTTTTAAATATTTCCAAGAATGATCATCTCAGAGATGCCTTTCAAAAAGCCACTGGAGATGTTTGTGTCCGGGACACATTGTGCTCTCTTCAGTGATGTTGCAAAGTGTTGCTCTCAATAAGTTGACAGCTCTATTCAAGGTTACTGTCAGAACTGACAGTCGGGTTGAGGGAGGAAAACAACATAAAGTGAAATTAAAAATCTTTAAATCTGGTTTTGCTTGACTGTCCTCAGAACAAAAAAAATACAACATGTGTTGTATATGTTTTTTGGAGGGGATGTTGAGACATCACTTTTTGTCCAAACATCATGTGTTCAGAGACTTTTAGGAATCATCTGTTTGAATCATTCAGTCCAAACACTCGTCTTTGTTTTGGTTGTCATGTTGAGTCGTCTTTTTATAAGCAGATGTGTCAAAGCATGATATGTAGAAAATACATGAACTAAAGAAGAGCATACTGTATCTAACACAAAAAGACATTTCTAACTGAGTCATTGATGTTCAGCTTTTTGACCATCCAGGGCCACATACAGTCCCCTCCTCCCGCTAGGCGGCTCGCTAGTCAACTTCGAATATCAGTAAATTAGAAACATTAAAACCATACAAAAAAAAAAAAACTGGGTTTCCAATGAGACATCACACATAAGCTGAATGCTTTACAACAGGAAACAGATAAATATTTCTCTAAAACCTCTTAGTACTGGAATATGTTTGTGCACTGCATTTTCCTGTGGCCTGCATTGTTGCGTTAGCAGGCTAATGTTAGCACGCTAATGTTAGCACACTTTAGCTAACTCATAGCTTCATATTGTGCATCAGTTAGATAATTATTCATAAACTTGTCAGAATTTAATGTGCCACTTGCTGCAGGACTTCAGAGACCTGCAGGGTTCAAAATGTTCTGCAGAAAAGCTGAAATAGACTTTATAATGTCCTACTGTTTTAGACTTTGAAATAAGTCTAAGATACGCATTGCTTTTTGTTAATCGGATATCACCAGAAATATTTGGTGGAGGCCTTCTGCATTGTTACTGCCAGTGTCAGTGCATTATGACTGCCTTTGATCAATGTTCAGATCTAGTTTGTTGTTGATGTAATGAGGCCTTTAGGAATCAGCTTCGTCCTGAACATTCATAAAAACAGTCTTAGTCGTATACTCCTGATTTGCTTCGGCAGGTGACCTTACTCAACAGTTCAATCAAGCTCGCTAAAGATCTCAGGCTGATTGCGACAGTAAACCCCGCTTACACCACAGTCACCCCAACAACACCATCAACACTAGCACAACTCTGAAAACTGAAAAAACACAGCTTACGAAGAGAACTCCAGAACAACCGTCCTCAAGGTCAGCTGACACAATGCAGCTGCTAAAAATCCTCCAAACTCCACAAATGAAGCAAAACTGAAACCGTCGGTGTTAATGAACCCAATCTGTTAACACTGAGACGTTCTCATGTTTAGGGTCTAGCTGCAGGCAAACTAAACAAACAAACAAACAGATAGAAAATAACATGCACTGTATCGTACTTGGCTGTTTCCCCCTCATAATGTTATCACTGACATACTCAAACCTCACTTCACAGCGCATCGTGTTTCACAAAAACAGCTTGAACAGTACTCATCAGTGTAACAAAGTGCATTACACAACAGCTTCAAGCAGGCAGGAGCTCGCTGCAAACCATTTCAAAATGTGTTTGGAGGGGAAAAAAACATGATTAATGAGGGCAAAACAAGCCCAGACCCACGAGGGGCCGCACAGCTGCACAGTGTCTGTGTGATTGGTGATTAGCAGGTAGGTATAATCCATGATTCATTTTCTTAAATTAGCTCCTTTGGACCGGACCCCCTGGGATCTAACAGGAAGGGTGGGCTGAGTACTTCAAATGAAGTGCTTGTAATCAAGTGAGGTTTCATCAGACAGCAGACTAGACAGCTGAACGGGAAATCAAAAGTAAGGAGCCTTAATGTGACCTTTCAACCCCTCTTGTGCCGCCACTGCCGAGACAGAATGTAGCATGGAGCTAATTATCAGACGTGTCCGAGTGTGTGAAAAAGTGACCTGCAACAGAAATCTAAGGGTTGATAATGTGATTAAGTAATCTGTCACAGATACAATCTCGGGGCCTTAAAGAAAATAATCAGCCAACGCAGAGGTGCGCAAACTGCAATTCTCAAAGTGACCACTAGAGGCTGGCTAACAAATCATCATCAGGCCCAACATTAAAATGCCAATCTCCAAAGCAGAATTAAAAATTTTTACAGAGTAGTGCTACAAACAGCTTCAATCTCTATTTATCATTTTTCTATTAATGAGGACAGTATCTGTTAATATGTCCGTTATCCTCAGCAGAAATGTGTACAGACGTCATCATGCGTACAAGATTAAACAAGATATGGATCAATGAAAACATAAAACTGCTGAATATCACAATGTCAGCATTCATATCTTAGCATGTTAGCATGCTAACGCTCAAAACAATGCTGTGCCATATTTTAATTTCCTAATCTGGTAGTCCTGTTTAAATGAAGGTGAATTTTTTAATACCTTGTGGAAAGGGTTTGTAGACTGAGGCTGCTTCATGAATACACAATCATTAAGCACTTTTTGGTATTTCTGCACCATCCAAGTGATATTGAAATGGGTTAATATTGTTCAGCTGCATGCCTGTAGGCTGTGCTGAGATATTTATAGGAGTTTGACGAAGTCAGTACTCTTACATTATGTAAAAAAAAGTTGATTCACTGTGTTAGTCTGACAATGATGTACTTTTAAAATGCATGAAGACGAGTAACTCTCACTGAAAAGTCTAATTTCTTCAAAATTGAACAAACACCTAAATGTGGTTGGGGGTCCTTACAGTACGCCTCAATCTGCCCTAAGTGATTTGTGACTGCTCCACAGTCCCTCGGCTTTGAACTGAAGTCGAACAGAAGAAAGCAAGACGAACATCAACGTGGCCAGTGATAGATCGAGATCCACGCCTTATTGGACAGACGAGGAGCCACAAGCCATATTCAGACCGCTCGTTCAAGACCCGATATTTACATCCCCACATAGCGTCTGTGCATCATGAATGTCACAGAGGCGTAATGGGGTCAAACACTAATCCTCTACTTCGTCAACAAATAAACGATCCCTGCGTTTTACACTCAGAAACCTTCGGGGGGCGCCAAAAGCAAACCAAACGCCACCTATAGTAGCGGAGTCAGGCATGCTTCCTTCTTTAAGTAGAAAGTCGATTCTTCCCCGGCGCTTAGATACTGGGACAAAGACAGTAGTCCCATTAAATGGCCTAATCAAGCTGTAACCATAGCTCAACCTAAGTGTGCATGTAAACTTATTAACTCAAAACATTACCATTTAAATAAGCTGAGTTTTTCCTGTTTACCACAAATACAGACTCAGACAGGAAATACAAATACTCCTGAATAATCTGATTGGATTTCAAATGCTAGGATTTTTTTTTTCTTGGGAAGTGCATTTGTATATTTAGCTTACTATCATCTCATATAGTGGGGTTTAATACTCAGAGTCCAGCTGTGGTTGTCTTCTAACAGACTGTTTTTATCTGTCTTGTAACTAACTTGGACACTAACACGAAAGGACAAAAGCAGGCCAGATAACAGGACCGGACAGATGTGGGCTACTTCTGCTGACCGCCCTCCATCAGCACGGAGCTGAAGTTGAAGGTTGCCCGCGGCCAGGACATCTCTGCGTGAGCTGATGGAGCTGCCGGAGCGGCGCGCGCACGCGTCTCCTTTAAGGGGATGTGGACACTGCAAATCAACTGCGCGTGCAGGTAAATAAACACAGCTGATGAGGATTTTTTTGTTGTTGATTGTTCATCCTAAAAACGAGGCAGCAGCAGATCTGATGGTGGGATGACTAAAACGTACACTGTGACATTGTTAGACAAGCAGTTTTGTCTCCGTGTCTCGCGCTCACATTGCATCCGTCACATGAAAAGAGATTGATTGTATAAGGAGGAGAACTCACGCGCTGATCGATCCGTTGATGCCATGGCTCGAAATAGTGGGAGGCGGGGGCAGAGCACCCCCAAAAAAGAGTCCTCTTTCACGGTGTGTCAAGTGTCCAGTAAAAAAGGCGACTACAGCGTCTGCTCCGGTCCTCCTTCCAGTCCTCCTCCTGCGCTCCTGTGGCAGCGACAAGCACGCCTCCTGTAGCTGCCGTACACTGTGCAGGACTGAGCATCACATCGCACACCGTGGAGCAACACTCGTGTGGGATGATGATGATGATGATGATGTTGATGTCGCGGGAATAGGAACGTCAGACTCTTCTTTTAACGAGAACATCTCTGTCTGCAGCTTGAATCACCCTGTATGTTAGAGCCAAGCGAGTCTCTGAGCAACCTGCAGGAAAAAAACCCCATTATCTAATAATCTTATTTTAGATTTGTGTTGTTTTAACCTTAAATAACCTGCAATGTGGCCATGAGTTTGTGCAGAGCTTTAAAACAGAACCTTTAACAACTAGCAGACTAAAGTAGCTGAATGCAAACAATCTAACAGCTTACATTTAAAGCCACATGGCTCCACCAATGCATTCTCCTCCATACATGAGGACTCTTCACACCTTCTGTTTTACAGACTGTGGAGAGAAAGTGTCTCTATGTGGCTGCAGTATAAAGTGTGAGGGACTGAAGACACTCTTTTAGAAGCTCTAAATTTAAATGCTCTGGATCTAATAAAGGGCCTGACCCTAATTTGGGCCATGGACACAATTTTTTTTTTCATTATAGGAGTAAGATTTATGTTTTCGTTCTTCTCACGTCAGAGATCAAGATGTTGATCTCATTTTAAGAAATTGTAAATGTTGCTTGCTGCGTTTGGAGCTGTGTTTATGCAATTTAAAGCAATACAGGCCTTATTTTGGCCTGTTATATCTTTCAATAGAGATGCTTATCTGGACATATCAGGAGAATAGAATGTAGCTCAAAGGAAGTGTAGTGAGATGTATATTTGATGGGACCGTGCAGCAGCAAATCAGGAGAGGGAGTGGGGATTAACATGCGGGAAGGAGGCCAAAGGTCTGACTTGAATCTGGGCCGCCCACTTAGAGGACTGTCGCCTCCATACATTCTGAAGGGGGGGCAACCTAACCACTGGTCCACCAGCACCCCATAATGAGATATTACTGAGTATAAAAAGAAACACACTTGCAGTTTGCAGTGTTTAGTGTCATATGGACTTTACTATCGTTTAACGTTTCGACTGAATTAATGAAGTGGACAGAAAAATGTTCCCCTCCTCTGGTTTATTTATTATTTATTTTGTTGTCTTTTTTTTACCATTAGAGAAAATAGCACACATGCTAAAGTGTCTCTGCTGGATGTTGCATCCTTCTTTTATTTTAAACCTGATCTTTTTTTAGTCACACATGATTGTCTTAAATGATACATTTGTCCTTTTGATATTCAGAGACTTCGAGTTCTAGTCTGAATGATTCACACATTCAATCAGCCTTGTTGCCTAAGTATGTGCAGACTTACAGTAAAAGCACTCGGGCTGTCAGTGCATTTGGACAGAAATAAAAATAGAGAAATAGACACATATTCACTGTATTGATCTTGTGATCTTTTAATGCAGGAGTCAGACAAGCTTCAGTGAAGTCGAACACTGATGTCGGGTGATATGGTTCAGCTCTCAGTCAGTGTTCCAGTGACAGTGATGCTGCTGGGTGGAGTCAGAGCTGCAGACACGACGGTGCAGGATGGGACAGGTTTAAAGGGTCAAAGTCACTCTGTTACCACACATTTAGAAGCTTACTGTTGTTTCAAATATAAATGTTGCACATAGCATTCACATTTAATTCAATAGGCTGCACACCTGTGACTAAAGTGTGACGAATCTGGATGAAACTGTTGCATTGCAAGTAATATCCTTAGAAACAGATGAGATACTTTTTTTCCCTTAATAAGATTTTATATAAGAAGTATACTTGTGCAACGTCCGGAATTGTTCAGCTGGCTGCATAAATTAAAGGTCTGTAGGTTCATCCAGCTGATGAATAAATCCTTTCATACACTTCAGCACTCATCCTGTCTATGCACAGTGCACACATCTCTCTGTAGGATTCTTCAGGTTCCTGGGCTGTCAGGAGCTGATGTGAGTGATGGATAACCACAGGCTGTTAGCGCTCGGGGATCAAAAACCGTCTCCTCTGACTTTTTCACATGCAGAGGTAGACGGTTCTTATCACACAGATTCACAGCTCTGCTTTTTCACTGACAGGGTGCTATTCTGGTGCTCTTAAGCCCAAAGATTGCTGCGTCATCCGAGGATTTGATGACATAATTATCAGGGGTCAGACTCCTGCAGCCGGATGTGTAATCGAAGCAGGAACAGGGGAGAGAATAAGCCGACTGCAGACTGCAGACTGCATGCATGAGGAGAGGAGGGAAACACTCTGAAGAGAGGCATGGTCATGAATTATGACCCACTTGGATTTATCCGCCTCAGGAATGTAGAAGATTCAACACAGTACAGAAACTACATCTTAGCAAGTGTATTTGACTAATTTGGTGCAGAAATATCTCAATGCACTGATTGAACGGACGAGTCCGGATAAACATTTGATTTCAAGACAGAGACTGCAAAATAAACACTCTGACTGGAGGGTCCATGGGTTGAGATACCAGAGGGAGGGGAGGGGATTTTATTTTTACCAGAATCCCACTGTGACATCACAAGGAGAGCTTGAAACGGAGCATTTCTCTCTGTGTTGTCAGACTTCTGCAGGCCACAAACAAAGGACAGAAAGGGTTTTGAGTTCACATTTTGTGGGTCTGTAGACACTCAGATTACCCAAATAAATATTCATCAACACTGTACATCATAAGTCCCCTTTGAACTACACTGAATCACGTCTCGCAGCTAAATTCAGGAAGAACGCTACAATAAATTTCGTATTGATCGATAATGACAAAGCCCATTTGAATTCCCCCGTGTGGGGTCTGGACCCCAAGGTTGGGAATGCAGGGGTCTGTATGCACGAACAGACTACATGTCACTGCAGTCCTAGATCTCTTTAACTGCAGACTTTCCTCCGAATGAGACATTCATGCTTTTTCATGCATGAGGCTAAGCATCAATTTATAATCATCCATGTTCCCTCGCCACAACGTGTTCATGGGGAGAGAAACATGCACAGTGTTTGGTTACGATTACATAAATCATGAGGCTGGTTTAAAAAAACAAGGTGTTTATCTAATGTATAATATTGTTTTAACGCAGGCAGATGTCTTTAGTCACAGGGAGAGCACTTTTCAGTGTGGTGTAAAAAAACACACATTTAGTATTAATGAATACAAAGAATAGAACATTCTGGGTGCTGATGTACGACCTGCTCTTACTCCGAGGTCTTTCTAAAAACGAGCATTTCTTTAAGCTAACGTGAGGAGTGAACTGAAGCTTCTCTATGAAAACAACAACAGTGATAACATCCGTGTAGAAAATGTGATGGCTGAACAGCTGCTGGGAGAAGAAGCGATGAGCAGCACTCTGCAGGAACAGGCTCAGTTTACATTCGATATTGCAAATATTCACATTAGTAGAGCTTTCACACGTTCAGCAAGAACTTTTGGAAAAAAAATTCTGGGAACACAAATTGAAATGAAAAATGTACTTTAAGCTCTACCTGTACTAATCGTACGGCGCTGCGTTTGGATCGTATGTTAGCTCCATATTGGATTTCTTTTTGTTGACTGAAACGACAAATACTGGATGTTAAATTAACGACTTTTATCTGTAAATTCAAATATTGTCCTTAAAACTCTGCAGGTAATGCGAGCCGAAGAACAACAAAAAATCCAGAAGAAAAACTTTATTCAAATGAAAATGAAAGAAGGGACAGAATGTTCCTTGAGGAGCAGAGCGCACAGTCACGGCCCTCACCCACCCTGTGTGCACACCTCATCCAATAAACAACATGGTAGTGGGTGTTTCTTATATAACGTCCTCTGTGTATGTTTATACGCCATTTATAATGTGGAGAATTTACTGATTCATTCATTTTCTTCCTGACTGTGTTTCCAATCCCTCTCGCTGAGGACTGAAGTGGATCCAACATGCAGTGGGCAGGAGAAGAAAGAAGCAGTGTGCCCTTGAGCGTGGAGGCAGTGATTTATGTCTGCTGGAAGAAAAATTCATAAAAGAATCAGCCCATCACTGAAGGATATAAAATAAGAAAAAGTTTAGGTAAATGAGATTAGCCTCTCTCAGATGAAAAAAAGGAAAAGTGTGACCTGTTTACCTTGGCACCTTTTGTGAAATCTTTACTTTCATGATTCATCCCTGCATGGGAGTATCTGTCACTCATTTTAACTGCACACAGATACACATAGAAAAATGTTATTTCAGGACTTCAGCTCATGGCGTGGACACACATAATGATTCACTGATGTGACAGCACCTGCTAGAGTGTGTGTGTGTGTGTGTGTGTGTGTGTATGTGTGTGTGTGTGTGTGTGTGCTCATGTGCATATCCTCTCTTAGATGTGGCACACTGTTGTCATCATATCCTTCTAGATCTGGAGCTCCGGGGTCCATTGCTGCACCCAGGATATAAAAGCCCAACTTCCTGCTCAAGTCTGTTGGGGCAAAAAACAATTGGTGGTGGTGGTGGTGGTGGGGGGTCCATATACCGTTCTTCACCTTTATGTCGGCCTAACTCCTCTTCCTCCTATAGATGGGTTATTGCCCTTCATTTTTCTTTGCTGACTTTAATTGACAAACTTAGATGGAGGGTAACGAGAGAGAGTGCTGCCCCCCTCAGAGAGACTCTCTCTCTCGCCCTCTCTCTCTCTCTCTCTCTCTTTTCTCTCTCTCTATTTCCTCACACCACATTATGCTTTCATGTGCACGCATGTTCACGTGATGACGCACTGATGACGCAGATGAATCACACCTTTTTGCTCTTGTCTTGTAATTGATAATTTATTTACCTAATTATGTTTCACTGTATTTGCCATAATCAAGTTATAGGAGAACACACACTTAAAGTTTTTTTTAACTAGATGATGAGAATCAATGACAAGACAAACAGATCACTTCCTGACAAGACAAACAGCAGGTCTTGACAGGAACCGCTTTTGAGTTGTTGCTTCGTTTGGGACAGCAGGGGGCGACAGAACGCCAGTTTGAACAGCTCAGGCTCAGACCAGGAGCCAGACAGCTTTCTGCTCTCCAACAGATGTTTTCTGTGCTGCAAAAATGTTCGTGGTCTGACTGAAACAAACAGAAGATGAGCTGTAATGTGTTCAAACATTTCAGACAAGTTTAAGACCTTCAAAAAAAAAAAGAATAAATGAGAGTGAATCTGCATAAAACTCTTTTTGAACTTTCTATCTCGGTGAGAAAACCTTCAAAACTTGGTCCTCTATTATTTCTTTTGTACTCCTTTCATTATTTCCTATGAGACATTCAAACTGATTATAATAACAATGTTCATGCTTGATTAGCTTTTCTTTTCATCCCTGAATCTGCATCTTGTAGCTCTGCCATTATTATTATCCCTACTTTCATTAAAGGAGACTAAACACACTGATTGCAGCGTGCAGACAAATTGCTAAAAATGCAATGCAAGATTTTACTAATAAAATCTTCTGCTCTTTCAAACACGGTTTGACAACCGGAGTGTTTGGAGGTCAGTAAACATCGGATTGGATTTGAACTTTTAATCAAGGGGATGTTGTGTAATGCTGAGGTGGCGCCCTGTGAGGTGAGTCGTTGCTGTTTGTCTGAAGTGTCCCCTCTTCTGTGTAACGAGCCATCAACAGCACGCCGTCCGCCTGCAGATAGAGAGAGAGAGAGAGAGGAATTTTCCACTGGGCTTGTTGTGGTCCAGTTTCTCTCTCCCAACATAGTTCTGACAGAATGCGCTAACATTTCTGCCTGATATGCCAGGCTGGTTGTTGACAGTGGGGAATAGGAGCTCACAAGCGTCAGGAATGTAGGCTGATGGCAGAGCGGAAAAGTACTGGGGGGGGTTGCTAACAAATACCCCCTAAACACCCCCTAAACCCCTGACCAGTTACGCTCCAATCACGAGATGTGTCTAAACAGTTATAAACAACAAGAACATGCACATGCAAGCTGTTACAGAGCGTAACGTTTTCACACATGTCCCACATATAGGGATGTGCAGTAAAAGTTAGCTCAGGTTGTAAATGTGTATGTGTGTGGTGTTTGCATGCTCCCATTTAAAACAAATGGATGTCCAGTTGTGTGCAGTCAGCGTGACACTGGGAAGTTTGCTCCATAAACCGGGGGAGAAAAATTAAATTACAAATAAATTAATCACGGTGATGACCACGGGGATGAGGAACAACCTATCAGTGGTGCTCTTTTTGAATTCAGAGACAAAGACCTTCAATAAGTGGTCTCAAGACTAAAACCAACTGATTGTCACATCCCCTGTTTAAGGGTTTAGTTTATTTCTGTTTCTTGTATCATGTCCTGTGTTTGTGTTTTACTTTGTTTTTGTCCTCAGTTTCTGATCTTGTGCTTTTTGTTCCTTGTTTCCCTCCTGTCTGATCACCTGATGCGTCTCACCTGTGCCTTGTTAATTCCACCTCCATTTTCTGTCAGTTCTGTTGGCTGCATGTCTTTCTCCCCGGTGTTTTTCCACTCTGCTGGTTACCTGATGTGTCTCACCTGTGTCTTGTTAAACCCCACCCTCTTTCAGTATATAAGTGTCTGTGTTTCCCCCTCAGTTCATCTTGCCAGTTCATCTCGTCTCATTGTAGTAAGCGGTCCAGCATTGTTCAGTCTAGTGTTCTTGGTCTGACCCCCGAGTGTTTTTGTACCTCTGCCTGGATTGACTGACTCCCCGTGTACCGAACCCTGCTTACATTAAATGGATTTTGAAACTTCTTTTTGCCCTGGAGTTGTGCGTTTGGGTCGCTTCCCCTCTGATCCGTGACACTGATGATGTGTCAGTATGCAGAGATCTTCTCTCCCTCTGCTGTTATGCACATAGTTCTTCAAAACGACCATAGTTCCTCTTCAAGCGTTGAATAGTTAAAGAATGGGAGGAGAAGAATCAAGCAGCTTAAAAAAAAAAAGACCTTGAATTTAAAAATGTACTTTATCATTGTCTTCGGATTGACTGACTCAGCAAAGAAAAGCAGATTAACCTGGAATAACTAGCAGGTCATCCGGAGAGCACGGACCTGTCTCGAGGCTTTGTTCTTCAGTCTGATCCGGATCTGCTCTAAAATTAAACTGATTCTTCCCTGACACCGCTTCAGCCTCACGCAAGCCACGAAATCTGGCGAGTCTTTATTACGCAACAGAGCAAAGGTGGAACAGTAAACATGACCTCCTTGGAGGAAAGGGGGGCATTCACACTTAAACCTCAACATTAGAGAGAGCACACTTTACCCTGTGAGTTATGCAGAAAATGCAAACTCCTCAGAGCCAGCATGACGGCATGGAGACGTTTCCCAGGTACCTGCTTTGAAATTCAGAAATGTCCTCTCAAATAAAATTCAATTGGAGCCTCAGGCGAAACAAGGCCAAATGGACCCCTGTACTTTTACTGTTCTTGAAGCAGGGACTTTTTGGGGCTAACGTAAAGATCCTGGGGTTTATTTAGTCCACTATACATGCAGTGGGAGCTTTTGAGTACATTTAAAAGTTAGTCCATGGGGACGTATCACTAAAGGCTCTTTTTTTTTCTTTCGATCAAAGGTCTCCGGGAAAAACTTCTCTTAATGGCTAACTTAGTGGTTCCTGCTGCTCATTGTCGTCAGCATTTTGACCGCAGCCTAAAGTCCCATGGTGATTATCCAAATCAGAACAATTCTAGTGATAAAAAAAACAACTTTATTTGTCCCCGGGGAGGAATTCAAAGGCACACAGAGCAGGAAATGAACAACAGTGCAGTTATTCTCAAATTTAACCAAAGATAAAGTCAACAAAAGAATAAAGTGTCAAAATGTAAGTACAAAGATAAAATACAAAAAAAGAAGGTATATGTGGACAGTAATCAGAATAAGATGTAAACAGAACTATAGTGCAGTAAGGAGGAAATAAATACATACATATAGAGCTATGTGCAAGTCGGCAGATACTAAATAATAAAGTGATGGTGGTGTATAGCAGATAAATATGGAGCTATATAAAATGAAAACTGAAAGAATAAAGTGATCTGGTTCTATGATGGATAAGAACGAAACAAGACGACAAAAGCCTGACGTAGCCATGTAACAGTTAGCCTGTTAGCATGGAGGAGGTTCAGATGTAGCATAAAACAGGGCAGGTGACCTCAAACAGGGCAGGTGACCTTAAAAGGTGCAGCTGACATCAAACATGGCAAATGGCCTAAAACAGGGCAAATGACCGAAAACAGTAACTAACCAATCAGAGAGGTTCAGTGCTGTAGATCCCTTGGACTACCCCAGGGGCAGGGGGTAGTAGGGGTAGATCAATTACCCTAAATTTAGTCCCTGGTTCATGCGATTGAAATGCACACAGGTCCTCAAAACGTCCCGAGTTTAAAGGACAGAACGTTCTGGAGGAAGGTTGTGCCGTTCAAATGAGGCTGAAGTCTTATTGAAGATGAAGCGCCTGCAGGCCTCACACACTCACACATCTGCCTCAAATATCGACATATTGAGCTGTGACTGTGTGATTTTAACATTTTGCACTGAAACACCTACTTTGGATATATATTTTTTTTATCACACTTGTGTCACGCTCAATTGTACCTGAGAGTGGAAGGAGACTGAATCAACAAGAAAAACAACAAATTGAAAAAACAAACTGTGACATTTCAAGACCGCAATATGACTAAGACTTGTTTTCATATTGTCTAGCAGGGATCAGCTGAAGTGAGCTTTGATATTTTGTGGTTCAGATTTGTGTCGTGTAATGTGTGCAGGTTTGTTGTTGCTTCCTAATAAAAGCATTATCACTTTGTTTTGATGGGGCGGCCGGAGCAGGCTTTGTAAGGCCATCCCAAACTGTACTGCCTGACACACCCAGCGCTTATGTAACCAGAGATTTTAGTAGGACGCTGTGTTCCCTGACAAAGGCATTTCTATTCAGAAGCGGTGGTGGCGAGCGGCCAGAGATTCATTCACAGAGGGTGAACTTCTGTCCGGAGGTAAACAAGGAGCAGACGGCATCACCTCCTTAAAAACCTGCTTGTTACCTTTAATGACTCCTAATAAGCCTCTTTACTGGATAGAAATTAAGCCCAGTTTAGTCTTTTAATAGTTTCATTTGAGCGGCAGCAGCTGTTTGCTTGACTGACAGCAGACTGACTCTCTCTGCATGTGTGCGTTACATCATTTCAAAACTAGAACCAGGTAGTTAATGTTTACTACATGGACATCTGGGTGACACACTTCTTTTCTGGCCTGTTTGAATAGTTTGGCTAAAATCTGTTAACCTCATGCACTTAAAGCTCTTCTTATTTTCTTCTGAATCTGTTGGAATAAAACTTTTCAACATGATACTTTGAGTAGTTTTTATTCAGCCGTCATACGTAGTACAATCATTAGACAGACGGCAGTTCAGTCTGTAGGTACTTTGGTGTTGACAAAGTCTTGAATCTGGTCTGGTAGACTCTCTGTTGATACAGCTAATATGTTGCTTCCATGTTCATTTACAGTCAATAACAATGCACCGCATGCAAACTTTATATTCTCTAGTCACTGATGCATGCATGTTTAAGAGCTCTAATGTTGTCTTCTTACTTCTTTGAGAGAACTGGACTGGTCTGCACACTGTTCTGACCTCAGACACATTAAACACCTTTTGAATGAACCTGATTGAAAAACAAAAATATTGACGAGCTCCGTCAGAGAAGATAAGCCCTTTACAATGAACCCAGACAGAGGAAGGTCAGACGTCCATGCAGAGTCATGGTAGACTCAAAGTTCATCCAAACACATCAGCAGCAGAATCACATGATGCTTACGTCTATAGCTCAACATTATTTCTTTAAAAAAAAAAAAGTTCAACATCTGCTAAATACATTTTACTATTCATTAGAGAGAAAGTATTCCCTTTGTTGTAATCCTACAATTTCATACTAGCAGATCAATAGTCATTTAATATTCAAAATATAACGAGGAGCCGTTATTGACCACCGATATAAAGTTTTATTTATTCAGTTCAACTCTTGACTTAGGGTTGCATTATTTTAATAATGATGTAGTGAAAGTGAGTCATATTTACTAAAGTAATTTAACATTGCTGCATATTAAAGAAAAATGTAATTAGTTAAAAAGCTCAATATTTTCTTTAATATAACATTTATATACTTATAACACTTATAATATACACATTTAATATAAGATAGATAGATAGATAGATAGATAGATAGATAGATAGATAGATAGATAGATACTTTATTGATCCTGAGGGAAATTCAAGTTGTTGTTTTTTTTAGACAGATAGAAGACTAAAAGTAAAACACTCTGACATGAGTTCCTATATTGTCCTTATCGATCATCGGTTCTAATTATAACTGTTTCTAGTTCATTCACCATCCTTCACTTTATTACATAATCCATGAGTGTCGGTACAAAGCGTTGGGATCACCCAAATCGTATTAGACCCGCCCCCTGACGAATCCTATTGGTCCGCGTGAAACGTAAATAAGAATCGCGCTTTCCTATTGGCTGAAGCGTTCTACTTGTTCGCCGTCGCCTCCGCTGCATTCATGACAACAAGCTCGCTCAGTCGAGGGGAGGAACAGTACAGATATCTTAGCTTTTGTGAGGTGGTGGACAGAGCAGGAGCCCAAACAGCTAAAATGAAGTTTGTTCGGTTCATAATGAAGAATGCTGCTTTGGCCAGCGTGCCCAAACATATCGATCATTTCTCCAAATTCTCTCCTTCGCCTCTCTCCATGAAGCAGTTTCTGGATTTCGGTGAGTACTGTCCTCTCTGAGGGAGCTAACAAAGTCTTCATGGAAAAGGGTTTTTCATGCTGTCTCAGTTTAATCACGTATGAAGCGTAATTCAGTGCTAAAACAGGCACATGCATGATGTTACAGCTGCAGGGTGAATGTGTGTTTGACTGCAGGAGCATCATAGTGCTCATAATGCAGAGGATTGCATCATGTCTGTAACTGAGATCAGGCTGCACTTTTTTGGGCCCTCGAGAGACACTTTGCTGCTCACACCTGTTCAAAAATGTCTTTTAGCAGATCTATACTCTCTCATCATGCATAAAGTGCATAAAATGCATAAAGTGCATAAAATGCATAAAGTTACATGTTTAATCTAAGATGTGTGCCTGCAAGAACGAAATGGTTTTATATAGAGAGTACAATCCATATAAACAATGCAAACACACAGCTGATAGGAATAAATTGCTAAAAAAAATAGTATTTAAGGTAATTATTGAAATAATGTTTCAGTCCATGATTATTTTTGCTTTTAATAATAATAATACATTTTATTTGTAAAATGTAAACTTTACATTTTTCAATCTCAAAGTGCTACAGAGTTTAAAAGGATAAAAGAGCAGTTAAAAACACTTAAAACATCTAAAAAAAAAAGAGGCTTTATGAATGTATTAGTTTGTTTGAAAAGATGAAAAAGAGTCCAAAGTTGTGGAAACACCGATCAAACTTTCTAAACAGCAACACAGTGAAACTAACAATTAACTATATCAAAGTGAGAAAGATAACAATTATCACATTTTTAATGGAGACATTTTTGGGCAATGCAGCTTAAAGCGTGTATAAAACTGTGCAGAGTTGTACGCTCCTGTTCTGATGTCTTTGTCCCTTTTTGCTTCAGGTTCCATTAACGCCTGTGAGAAGACCTCCTTTGTGTTCTTGAGGCAGGAGCTGCCCGTCAGACTTTCAAACATCATGAAGGAAATAAACCTGCTGCCCAACAGGCTCCTCACAACGTCGTCGGTGCAAATGGTGCAGAGCTGGTGAGTTTAAAAAACCAGGATGTTAACGATTGTTATGATGGGAGTTACGTCACCTCTGGATTGAGGCTACTTCTGATTCTGAGAAATGCAGGAAAACAAACTTCTGCTTGTGCTCCTCCTGCTATCTCTGTGTACGTTCATCGAAGCACATTTGAAGCCAGCTGAGTTCTTGGACCTTAACAATCACAGCTGCTGGCTTGTTTACTTCCAGTGATTAGTAGGACAGTCTTCAGTTTCGCTCTGTGGTGACGTCGAGCTCTAAACTGCATAAGCACCCTTTGACCAAGTTGTACTCCTTCCAGCTGGCTCTGAGCTGACAGCGGCTCTCAGCGCTGACCTTTACCCCAGTTTCTCTCTACACAGTCATGTGCCTGTTTATTAGAGGGCCTGCTTCTCTTTCCATTGTTGATGAATGAGGATTAGGATGCAGCTTTTTTTAAATCGTGAACTTTCACCTGAATATGTCCTGAACTGCTACTCTTCTGTTTTCAAGAGGTTTGAACTTGTTTTATTGATGTTTTTTTGTTGTTGTTGTTTTTTTTTAAGGTACATTCAGAGTTTAATGGAGATTCTTGAATTCCTCGACAAGAATCCAGATGACCACAAAGTCCTGGGAGAGTAAGTTCCCACTTTTTCTCAGCAACCTCTTCCAGAAGTAGGGACGTAACGATAATTTGCCATACCATTAAAAATCGACACACCTGAGGGACATTTCATTACATTGCTATAACCTCGGCATGTTCTCATGAGTATTGCATCACATCCCGAGATCTCCGACGAGCAGTTTGTTCCCTTTTCTCGTTATCAGATTTACTGACTGCTGGATTTCTTCTTAATCCTCCTCCGCAGGTTTGTCGACACCCTGGTTACGATCAGAAACAGGCACAACGACGTCGTCCCCACCATGGCCCAGGGTATCATCGAATATAAAGAGGCCTTCCAACAGGACCCGGTAACCAACCAGAACATCCAGTACTTTCTGGACCGCTTCTACATGAGCCGGATCTCCATCCGCATGCTCATCAACCAGCACAGTGAGTCACCTTCAACATGCAGTTTAAAGGGACAGCTCAGCATTTGTCCCTGCCTTATGGAGGGCCACTTCGATTTTACACAAAGAACATTGTGTGGCGGCTCCAAGGTTTCTGTTTTTATGTTGCGTAACGACGTGTTATTATTTAACATGCGTCAGCCAGATAATCTCTCAACCTGAGACGCATTGATATATCAGATTTCACAACATGCTGATCAGTCTCCTTGTGAGGTGGGTCAGGGACCCCAAAGTGAGTCACTGAGACATTCTTAATGGGTTACGAACATGTGACTGGAAAAAAAAAATAAAAGGTGTCCTAAAGTCTATGAAGCGCTCTCAAACATGTCGGTTTTGTTCCGTCACATGTTTCGTATCAGCTGAGGTCCAAACTGCACTTTTTTTCATTCAATAAATCTGATTGGTTGGAGGAGGAAAAAAAAAAAAAGTCAGAAATTTAGGTAACGGTTCTCATGAAGGAGAAACTAGGTGTGAAGTCATTTTGTAGATTTTGGACATGCACTCCAACTGGTTTCTCAGTAAAGGGGTGGAGCTACCTAACGTCTCCTCCTGTGTGGGTAATATACCTACACTTCAAAAACACTGAACTATCCCTTTAAGCCTTTGTTTCTATTCTGTGTGGAGTCTGCAGAGAACAGCAGGCTGTGTTTCTGTTCATTATCGCTCGCTCGGCTAACTGTCACTTGTTTGACACCCGGAGGGAACGAGAAGTCAAAACACGTCCCCTCGCCAACTTTACTGTCACATCAGCCACGGATGATTTCACGTGGGATGTTATTGTCAGCCTGGGGAGCAGTATTGAGTCGAGACCAGCTTCACATCATAACGTCTCCGCTTCATTATGCAGCGTTTGTTACAGAGGGATGTGAGCTCGAAAACAGGCTTCATGCTAACGTATGGCGGTCGCTAAAGCTGCCAAGAAGTGTCGATTTAATGAAATCAGAGAGACGTTTGTCAAAACAATGATCTCTACTGTTCACTTCTATAAGCGAGGACGTTTGCTGCTTTGTTGTCAGAATATGAGTTAAATAAAGTTTTCCAGATTTCAATAGGTTGTTGGACAAATAAAGCAAATTTATGACGACAGCTTGTGGAACTTTTTGTTCGTTTTTGAAACTAGATTTGGGGCAGGAAGGTGGAGAGAGAGAGTGACAGTTATTTTGTCAAGGCGTTCACACAGACTGCAACGTACGGATGAAATTGCAAACACAGTTTTCATTGATTTTTTAAAAAAAAACATAAAGTGACTTAAACGTTGACATGAAACCCGGCACTCCTGTTTGTCTGCTTTGTGCTCTTCTTCACTTTGCGTCCTTTTCTTCCCTGCAGCTCTCATTTTTGACGGCACTACAAACCCTGTTCACCCAAACACCATCGGAAGCATTGACCCTCACTGTCATGTGGGGGATGTAGTCCAAGGTAAATATATTCACGTCTTCTATATCAGGATTATTTGTGTCGACTGATCGTGTAAGCAATCCTAACTCCTGAAGTGACGTGTCTAATTGTCTCTTTGTTCAGATGCCTTTCACAGTGCAAAGATGCTGTGTGACCAGTACTACCTCCGCTCGCCTGACCTCGTACTACAGGAGATGAGCAGTAAGCATTCAACGGTTTTATCTGTCAGGTCACATACACGCGTATATGTCCAGTCTTAACTCTGACATCCCAAAGGTTAAAGGTCAAGAGAATCTGCTCAAGAGAAAGATCGAATAATTAGTGAACAAACAGAGCCGAGGCTGCAGCGTGTACAGCTGAGTGAGCGTTCAGCCAGGTGCACCTGAGAGGTCTGTACTTGAAGCTCTGCAGCACAGGAAGTGGCTTCAGAGAGCGTCAGACAATATTGACACTGTGACACCTTCCTCTCCAAACTCTCAAACAGCTCACTACGAGCACAATGATGAACAGCACGCACACAAACGTTGAGGATGATGAGTTTTAAACAAGCAGCAGCTTGAAAGCCGAGTTTAAAAAAAAAACTGCAGTTCCTCGAGTGTCCACTTGAGGCTGGCTGCAAAAGCAAAGGAATCTAGGTCCCTTGCTAAAACGCAAATTTTTTTATGTTGATGTCGATTCATTTTGATTATATTAAGAGTACATGTATTTGAATAATTAGGGGTGTGGCTTTAGCTGTTTCACAGGAGGTTTAAGGTCCACCTCTTTGATGATGTCACGATCGATCGAAAGCTAGCTGAAAGTCTGAAGCTAAGTGATGCATCCTTTGGGGTGCTTCAAGGTCTCCTTCAAATGTGTCCTCCTTTCCTTCCTTTTGTGGCCCGACATTTAAAGGATTCAGTGCATGCCATTTATTTTTGGAAGCCTGTATTGAAAATCAAAGACATGGTATCAAAATGAAGAAGGGGTCAATAAAAGAGTCAGAATCAGGACACGCATAGCTTTGTAAATAACTACGCCACGTTGCGTCTGTTAGCTCACTCGTGAATATCGGGAACAGCTGTCTGGGTCTTCATAAATGTACATTTAGTTTTGGCGTTAAAATATCAGGGTATTTTACCATCAGCTAGTTCTGGTGCAGCTGTAGAGGTTGCTAGGCAACTTCAAAATAAAAGCCTACAGACTGGGACAGCTGGTGATCTAAATGGGGAATCCGCTGTCGACCAGAAGAACACGAGCCCAGAGTCAGCATTTCCAATATGGCGCCCTCCATTGCTCGGCTTCATAAAGTGTTTTTAGTAACCAATGGGTGACATCACTGAGTCTCTGTCCGTTTGTTTTACAGTCTCTGATTTTAAATGAACAGGGTGTAACACGGTCTGTACCCGCTCTCTCTACAGGCAATAAGAAGAACCTCCCAGTCAGCATCGTATACATCCCCTCTCACCTTTATCACATGCTGTTTGAGCTCTTCAAGGTACGAGACATCCGGAAGGTTTGATTTTAGATTATTCATGTTTGAAGAACCGCCTCGTCACGAATCTTCAAATGTTTTTTTTCCTTTTTTTGTAGAACGCCATGAGAGCAACGATAGAGACGCACGACAACAGCAACCACCTTCCACCTGTTCACGTCATGGTGTCACTGGGAGGCGAGGACATGTCCATCAAGGTGGGTGGTAACACCTATCACTGTAGCCCAAATTAAAAACAAGGATTCATTTGTTTTCCTTACAGAAAAAAAAAATAGACTTAAAGTCACGTCGCTCAAATGTCCCTTCTGGGCCTCCATTCATGTTTAGAGGTGGTGATTGAGTCTGCAGAGACACCGCCCTCTGCCTGCGTGGTGATATTATGATTTGTTTTCGTCGACTCTGGATGTTTTTCTGCACTGGGAGCTGGTGTGTTTCCTGCATGCAGGCGAGTTTAGGAGTAGCTACAGCTCAGCGATTTCAAACCGTTGAATGTGATGCACGAGGATGCAGAAGCAAAAAAAGAGAGAACACAACCACAGTCAGATGAAACGCCACGTCTCGGTCTAAGACCAGGCTGAACCGAGTGTCTGCTCTGTTGGACGGGCAGCTTCCAGACACGGGCGGTTAGCTCCACCTTTACAATCCTTTGTTCTGTTTAAGGTGTGTGTCTGTTTGCAGAGATATCTCGAGGCGGCGTCTCCACTTACAACAACACACTTACACCATTGGCAGGAGATTTATTCCGAGCTGTGAAGCCTGAGGGAGTGGATGTAAATATTGCACGTCTTTGAGAACCAGTTTAACAGGTTAAATGAAGCCTGGTGGTGCGCTGAGTTATTCGTTCACACTGTTGTTATTGAACCAGTTCAGATCAGTTCAGTGTTACGTAAGGTAATGGTATGTGTGAGCGCCACATTCTTTGTTATTGTCGCCGCCCAAAATCTTCTCAATCTGTTTTGTAATAACTTCCCCCTCCATGGAGAACAGAGCAGACTTGTAGAGTCGATACTTAGCTGTGATGAGATTGAGTACACAGCTCGGGGTTTGTTTCTCACCTTGAAGCGAGTTAATGCAGCTCTACATGTTCACTATCTAAATGTGTTATAGTGAATATCTTACCGAATGCACGCCATCTACCTGGAGAAGATGTAATGCGTACACAGCCTGGTCCATGTGCACATTTATCCCGACCATACGTGGAGTGAAAACGCAGAGGGCCCTTCACTTTCTGGTGTTCCCGACAGGCCGGCCTTCGCTCGCTCGCTCGCTCGTCCTTCCAGGACCTCGCCTGACTTTCTCCTTTTTATCTGCTGCTCTCTGCAGGTGAGCGACAAGGGAGGCGGCGTCCCCTTTCGGAGGATCGACAACCTTTTCAGCTACATGTATTCCACCGCCCCCGCTCCACAGATAGGAGACTACTCTCGGCCTCCTCTGGTAGGTAACAGAAACAGGAGAAGCGATTTGCTGCGTCGACATTGATTTCATTAACTGGATCTCCCTCCTACGCAGCAGCTGTAAAGGTGCTGTTAATTGCACCAGATGCCATTTGGATTCATTTCTGTACACACATCAAAATGCTAATTCTGATGCTTTTATATAGACTTTTTTTCTATTTCTAGTATGCAATCCTGGCCTATTTTTTCTACAAATGCATAATAAGTGGCCTACAATCCAAGAAACGTATCTTTACAATAGCTCCATGTGTTCCTATGATGAGCTCTGCTCGCAGTGTGACGGAGGCGAAGCCTTTTTAAACCCTTGATCCCCTCCGTCTCCGTGCAGGCTGGCTTCGGCTACGGGCTGCCCATCTCTCGACTGTACGCCAAGTACTTCCAGGGAGACCTGCAGCTCTATTCCATGGAGGGCCACGGCACAGACGCTGTCATCTACTTGAAGGTGAGCCAGGCGGGGCGGTCATGCATTAAGAAACTGTGACAAAAAACGCCAAGCCTGCAGCACATAACATCGCAAGACAGTTCTTTAGTTTAACCCAAATATAAGCCTGCTGACTTCTGTGCAGCACTGACAGGATGTCTCTTGTCATCTTGTCCCTGCAGGCGCTGTCCACAGACTCCATCGAGAGGCTGCCGGTGTACAACAAAACCGCTTTGAAAAACTACAAAGTGAGCCAAGAGGCCGACGACTGGTGCATACCCAGCAAAGAGCCTCTGGATCTGAGAAACTTTAAGGTGTCCAAGTGAAAAGGAGATCCGGCCGAGGCGCTGTGACGCCGTCTTCAAAACTCCCAACATCTCCATCAAGATGAGGCAGGTGTGGACGGCAAACACTTCTGCTCAGAGGAACATCTCCAGACAGAGGAAGACAACATGTCCTTTATACTTCAGTCTGGGTTTAGCAGTAGCATGCTTCTATCAGTCCATGTACCTCATTAGAAAATAGGAAACTTCCATAACAGAAGTGTGTGTGTGTGTGTGTGTGTGTGTGTGTGTGTGTGTGTGTGTGTGTGTGTGTGTGTGTGTGTGTGTGTGTGTGTGTGTGTGTGTGTGTGTGTGTGTGTGTGTGTGTGTGTGTGTGTGTGTGTGTGTGTGTGTGTGTGTGTGTGTGTGTGTGTGTGTGTGTGTGTGTGTGTGTGTGTGTGTGTGTGTGTGTGTGTGTGTGTGTGTGTGTGTGTGTGTGTGTGTGTGTGTGTGTGTGTGTGTGTGTGTGTGTGTGTGTGTGTGTGTGTGTGTGTGTGTGTGTGTGTGTGTGTGTGTGTGTGGACATGCAGACTGCAGTGATGTGCAGGTGGAGAGCGAACTTGTTCTGGGTGTGGTGTTGTTGCTGAAAATAGCACGATCAACAGTGGAAAGATGTCGAGTAAGAGTGTGTTCAGATTCTTTCTGCAGTTTAATAATGTACAAATTCATTGTGTGAATACACACACACAGATTTGAATATGCAGCAGCCGTGAATCACGCTAATTTGCTACCATGCAAAGTTGGGAAAGTTGAACTTTTTCCCCCCACCAGCTAGGATTTGTTTTCTACCTGTGTGCCACATTTTTACACTCACTGGCCGTTCTTACATTGTTCCCAAAGCTCCGTTAAAAAAACAAATCAAGCAGTTCAGAAGTAGTTTGTTTGACTTCTTGCAGACAGACGTGGCACTTTAATGTACGACAGCTCTGCATCATGATGCATGCACAGCCAAATCTGCTTTGTTTGGTTTACAGTGGAGCCGCCGCTCATCGGCGCCCTGCAGCTGGTAGCAAGTAGTCCATCGAAAAAAATTCCTGATTCCGACTCTGACCTCGCGAAAACATGTCGTCACACTATGCACTGGTCAGCTGCATGTAGCTCTGCGTCCAAGTGAAGTGAAGTATGTCGAGCTTTGTGCCCGTTACAGTGACGCTGTGCCGTAGTGATGACGGCACGCCGGTTTACTGACGGACCTGGAGAAACAAAAAGTTTGTTTTGCTTTTGGTCTGAGCACCACAGAAGAAGAAGATGTGGATATTAAAGTTGTGAAAGATAGTCAAAGTAATCAAAGCAGCTGTGTGAGGAGGGCCATGTGGAGGTTTGAAGTTAAACAGGGGAGGGGGGGAGGGTTGGGGGGGTGAACAGTAAAAAGAGGACCAGTGTGTTTTTTTTTTTTTCTATGTATGATGTGCCACCGAAGCCTTACCGTAGCGACTTCACCCAAAAGCTCATTTCATTGAAATACTTGAACTGTTTGAAAAATAATCCTCATGTTGCACGTTGTTCAAATGGAAGTACTGTAGCCTGTGATACAGTAAGGTCAGAACAAAAGTTAGAGCTGCTTTAAGTCGAGTGTTTTTGCTGCTTTCTGCATGGATGTATGTTTTGAAATCTTAGCCTTTTTAGGAGATGAAATCGCAGTATTGGCAGTGACTTTAAAGATACAGTGTTCTCTTCGCATCTGATATCTAGACCAGGCTGAATGTTACTCACATAGACACTTAACACAGAACATAGTGTCGGGTTCACTCTGAGCCCAACTCAACTGGATCTAGTGTTTTTGAACCCCAGAAGGTAGTGCATGTCGTATCCAAGTTCTCTAACAGTCTGTGATCCAATAAGGCAAAAGGCCAGTCTCTTCTTCTTTTGTATTACACTGTGCCATGGGACGAAGAAACAGCCCTGGGTCCATGTGTGTTTTTCTTTTGTATTACATTGATGAGTGTGAAAGGTTATTTTTATAGCTTTGTAGAGACTGAAAATGTTGAGTGTAAATATTGTAAATATATCCCAGATAATAAAATAAACGATCAAATTGAGTACAGTGTGTTTCTCTCATGTTATTTCATTGAACATAGACGGTGTGTACGGTTGGGTGTAAACATCAGTGGATCATTTTGAAATCTCCCGATGAGATCATGTTCGGTGTCTGTATCCTGCAGACCTTCAGGCACACACAAAATGTTGCATTAAAAAAAAGGCCCCAAAAAGTGCTGATGTCTGTAAAAGCTGCCGTTCTCCGTCTGCCACTTTAAATCCAGCAGACGTCGACGTGATAAACGAGACTGTAGTCATCACAAGGAAGCCGACGTGGAGTCCCCTCGAAGTCCCAGACGTCAGGACATTTGAGATCAGAGGCATGTGAGTCTCTAAAAGGAGCGTACAGGAGCTCTAATAATAGATGGCTGTTACATGTTCATGTGCACGTTTCGAAATCAGAGTGAATAGCAGCCTAACAGGACATCTTCTTCTCCTCTGTGGAGGTAATCACACTAAAGTTCCTGCTCCATTCCTGCTTCATTTATTGTTGCAGATGCAGTTACTTAAGTTGTCAGACTCTGTGCAGCAAACAAAAGCAGCTTACTCAGTTCAAAATGTATCACCAATAACGGGACATTCAATTTTAAATTCAATTTCAATGCATCATCAGTATATTAAAAAAAATCGAAATTGTTCCATCGCATCATAAGTGGTAATATTAAATTCTGTAAGTTACATGCAAAACCTCAACAGAAGCACAAAGAAAAAATACAAAGTGGGTGAAATGTGTGATTTGTGTTGTTGCATGGTAAACTTTATTTTTGCAGAAACATAGACCCTCCTCTAGGATTATTTAAATAGTTTGAAAGCCCCTTCAAACCTAAAATTACGTCTAAAAAACAAGTTTTAAATCGAAAGCTTTAAATTATATCTAATCATTTTTATATAAAAAAAAACTGTCAAACTGTGAGATCTGTTTTCTTTTCCTTGCCACTTTCTTTCTTAGAATTGAACCATTCTTTTTAGTACTTGAAGTTGTTGTCCCTGCGGTTGGACGTGATGCGGAGGCCTCTCGCTTGTGCTGATGAAAGAAAGATCCTGCAGGTGGCTGACGTCACGTCACGTCACGCCAGGCTCGTTTCACAGTCAGTGTCATGTTTGTACATTGGCCCACACAGAACACTGTCTAAATACAGCCGTGCTGTTTACTGCTGCCAGGCCTCCACGGCTACACCCAGCAGTGGAAAGAATCCAGCAGAGCACTTCTGCTTATCTCATCCAAACAAAAGGCTGATAAGGTCACCATGGCAACGGTGCATCACAGGAGCATCCTGTCCCAGGCTACTATAATATTGAAAACCATCTCATTTATTGTATGTAAAGAGTCACATCAAACATACGAAGTGACGTCAGTCAGTCACGTGTTCCTATAAAATAACTAAATAAAGCGTAAAGATGAACTTAAATTTACCAAAACAAGTGTATGGTTAAAAAAGTTTGAGTTGCAGAGTGTGAATGTGTAAGTGTGACATTTAGTGTAAAAGTGTGATACAAGCTCAAGTCCTTTAACTATTTGTATTTGTTTTCTTATTTCTGCCATCATCTGACGACAGGCAGCATCTTTTCTCCTCTCAGACAGAGATTGAGTCAATGACATAAAACAAAAATATTTTAGGTGGACAAGAAAATGATCTTGTTGGATTAAGTTGGCGCAGAATCATTGTGCGCACGTGTAGATGTTTTTATATAACTTTTGCGCGCAAGATAAATATGTGCAAACAAGTTTTAAACTTCTAATGAGGACATGAAAAACATGTTCTCCATTGTGGGCTGTACAGATAAACAAACTGGATCTGCACAACACACATCTGCCAACGTCACCGCCTGTGTGCGTGTACGTGCGCGCGTGCCCGTGCGTGTGTGTGTGAGAGAGAGAGAGAGAGAGGCTGTCAACAGTGTAGCTGCCAACAGAAATCGGTCCGCCGTGCAAGGTATTAGTCATGATTACACACAAGTTAAAGTTGAATGCCTTTAATGTTGTTCTGCTGAAAGGGTTAATCCGCCATGCACGAGCGCCCGACTTCCTTTTCAAGTGCACCAAATTTACAAACATCATTAGTTCATGGTGCAGCACACGTTGTATAGCTGCTGTCGCCCTCTAGTGGTCATTAGGGTAAAAGCAAGCAGTGTTTTCCTTGTTGGCCCTCGAGCTCTCACAATGCAGCAGAACGTGCTGCTCATGATGCTTTATGTCAGTGAAGGGAAATGAAAAGAGAAAAGATACTTTGGAAACGATTTACTACAACGTTTACGTCCTTGGTGGACGATAATGTTTAGATTTAGGAAGGTTTGTTTGTATGCAGGGGAGATTTTAACGCCTGGATTTCTCTTGTTCTTGTTCTTCTGTCTCCTTCACACGATGATGGCAGAGGTCGCTGGGACCATCAGTAATAGTTAATCCATTCATACACCGAGGTGGCAGAGGGAGCAACTTGGGGTTAAGTGTCTTGCACAAGGACACGTAGACCAGATTGACCCCTGACCTTCCAGTTGGGAGACAACTGACTTTACCAAATGAGCCACAGCTGCCCCCCCCCCCCATCCAAAAACCATACATTTGATATGTTTGACATTTCATCCTGTTCTTTTAAACATTGGCCTCTAAAACATCTGCTCACACGTCATCATCAAACATTGATGTATTTGTTTTTAATAAGGAATGAGATGTAAGACTTTGTCGTGCGTGACTTTTACACTTCTTATGAACGCTTGTGTCACACTCACTTTTCACACTTCACCCCTGCGTGGACAGAGTTGTGTTACTGCTTTTTTTTAACTGCTGACCATTCAGACTGAAAATCTGCCAACGCTGTACTAATTTCATGTTGACATTTGCAACTCGTCTGAGAAAAGTAACACCTCGAACTGAGCGGGAAAGATGCTGTTAAACTGAAGTCTGCCGTTTCCTCTTGGTTTGTGCTTCAGGGTGGCAGAGCCGTATAAAACATGATTATTGGAAGGGGGGAGGATTTTTTTTCACTTTGTCACGCTGATGTGAAGAGGTAAGAGTCACGATGAAAGTGTGTGCATGCATGGAATATACACAGACCTGTGGATATATATATATCTATACACAGATATATTTGTGTCATTTAAGGATCTCCTGCATCAAACAGACAGATTTGTATAACATCTGATTATTGTTTTATTCTTCCTGCAGCTTCATGGCCTCTTTCCTGTGACGGTTCTTCTCCTGTCGGTGTCAGAGCAGCTGGCTGTCATCATGCAAATCAAGGTACATTTATATCTGTTACACCCTATGTTCATATGATACACACTACAGGTGGTGGAGCTTCATATCGGGGAGAAGAAGTGTCTTTATGTTGTTTTTGATGTAAAACAATCAGATAAAACAAAGATAGTAAGAGGTTATGAAACAGCAGAGATCCTGCTGAACACTTCAGCAAGAAAAGTGGAGGAGCTGTGCAGGATTTTCTGTAAAATAAACCTGTTTATTGCGCTGCAGGATTTTTTATTTTTTAAATTATTATAAGGATTTAAAAATTGTCAATCAATATAGCTGAAACATTATTTTAACTGATGTTTTTCTAATCATTTATTTTAAACATTTTCCATTTTTTCCTCCCAACTCAAACAAAAACATTCCCTGATTTAATAATGCAAACCTTGAGTCTACATTTAAAAAAAATAAATAATAATAATCTCAACACATCAAGATGTTATTTCTGCAAATCCATGTGATGCTGAAACAGTGAGTCTGTGACAAACTTTACATAACTGTTGTGTTTGTTCTGCAGACGGTCGTCGTCGCTCTGGCCGTGTTTGTGACGTCGTCATCGTGTTCGCTCGTCTGCTCGGGGAACACAGACTCTGTGAGTATACGATCTGTCTGCACGGATGTCTCCGAGCCTCAGCACAGATAGAAGATAAGAATCCATCCAAACGTACCCAGATGTTGTTTTGCACGGACAGAACTGTGCCGAGCTTCTGTCGCACTGAATGCATAAAGAGAATAGAACATTTCCCCGCTCTAACACAAATCAAACATGTGCTGACACAAAGCTCTGCTCTTCTTTACTCGTTTCACAGACTGAGCTGAAGCTTCGGAGCGTCGAGAATCAATCCATGGCGGTGCAACTGGCTGCTGTATTTAAGGTGACATGTTAGACTTGACATTTTATCTCTTAGATACCTGAGTCCTCAATATTTGTGATTAATCATTGCAGATCACTGCACTCTTCTTGTCTCAGCTTGTTTCTCCTTTTCTTCCTCTGGAAACTTGATATCTTTGGATTTCAGTCAATAAATCGGATGAAGGAACATTTGTAAAGATATATGACAGCACTTTGGGGCTGCAGAGGTCAGCGCTGTTGCTTCACAGCGTGGAGGTTCCTGGTTCAAAAGTCCAGTCTGAGAGTGTTTGTACATGTTCTCCCTGTGCATGCGTGAGTTTTCTCCCTCTTCCTCTCACAGTCTACAGACGTGCTGGTTCGGTTCACTGGTGACTCTAAATTGCCCGTAACTGTGAATGTGAGTGTGGCTGGTGAACCGCGCCTGTCACCCAATTAAACCTAGAATCAGCTCCCGGCCACCCTGTATAGATAACCGATGGATGGATGGATAAAAAAAATCTGATTGTTTTTGTTAGTTTCGAACGTTTCAGGGTATTCATTAGATGTATTAAAAATGTTTTGATTTGCAAGTCTTCCTCAAACACGACACGCTACAAAAATAAGTGATGGATGATGTGCAAACTGTCATTTCTTGCGGGACAATCGGCCTCCACACTCACAACACCTTTTTCCAGGACTGAAGCCAAAAAACTCTGAAAATATCGTGTTTGAAAAAAAAAGAAAAAAGTAAAACATTTGATTTGACTCCATTTTAATCTAACCTGAGGTGAATTTCATCGTGCTGCGTGTCATCTTTGTGTTCCCATGGAGAGGAACGTTTCACTTCCCTCTCAGCTCGAAAAAACAGACAAATTACAGGATTTTTTTTTTTTTTTTTGCTCCTACACTCACACACACATCTCTCCCTCTCTTGTCTGTCTGACGCAGTCATCAGTGTGTGTCGTTATTACGTTAATCCTGAGGTGTCATGACACAGCAGAATTTGTTGCTTCATGTTTCATAGGAGATGGAGAGTCTGAGGTGTGAACAAACAACACTTCAGCAGCAGCAGCAGCAGCAGAGCGCTCTGACTCAGGTAGACATCATCTCATTATAAAGTGTCTGCAAGCTGCATGTCACCCTCTGAATGTGTCCTTTCACTCAATAACAGATGCACATGACAAGGGATCAGAGGAGAGGCCACAACCAAATGGGTCAGTCCATTTTTGTTACATCCATAACATCAATATGTTAACAAGAATCTCTGTGTTGTTTCTGCGTCTGTAATCCTCAATCTGGTTGATTCACTGAGGTCTGAACTGTTGGATAATCTCTCTTGCGAAACAGGAACGAACATCCAGACTTACGGTCCAAATGATGAAGAAGAGGAAGAGGAGGAAGAAGAAGAAGAAGAAGAGGGCAGCGTTGATTCCTTTGAGGTAGCCTCCAGGAGAATTGGTGACCCCTGCTTCCACTACACGGTCCTGGACCAGTACTGGAGAGCCACCAACACGACCACCAACGGCAAGATGTGCGACCGTCACGTCAAATGGAGAGGTAGGGAAGAAAAACTGTGATGAAAATCGTTTTGCTTTTGAGGGTCTGAGTCAGACTGTGATCGTTTCTTCACCTCGTTGCACCTCAAGGCTGGTACCGTCTCTTCTACAAGGGTCAGAGTCTGCAGATGCCCGAGAGGTGCGTCCCCGTGAACAGATGCGGCACCCACGCCCCCCTGTGGCTGGCTGGGCCTCACCCAAGCAGGCGGGACGGCGTCGTCACCCGCAGTGTGTGCGGCCACTGGCAGGATAAGTGCTGCGCTTTTCAGTCCACCCCCATCGAGGTCAAGAAGTGTCACGGGAACTACTACGTCTACAAATTCACCCAGCCGACGGCCTGCTATCTGGCCTACTGCGCAGGTACTGACAGATTTCTACACCTGAAGCGTTTTTATGTTTTCATAATTTTTTTGGGGGGTTCGATCCCCGACTCCTGCAGATACATATCTGATGTGTCCCGAGGAAAGACGCTTAACCCCAAGTTTGCAATGTCTGAATGAGACTGTATGTTTGTTCTCAGACATCAACACCCTGGTGTGTGGGCACTGCAGGAAGACCCAGAATTGTGTGAGCCAAGATAAGATAAACTGGAGGTGTGAGACAAAGAGAGGTGAGTTTTTTTTGTGTCGATTTTCGAGGCATCTTTTCCCTGATGCAGGTTTGAAAAACACAGGTGCTAGTTTTGGATTTTTCGATTTACTACATTTCCCAGAACGCATCTCTTTCTTAGAACCCTTCCTGCATGATATTGACCTTTGTCATTTGCATTGAGTCAACATTGGTAAAAAACATGTCTTTTAACTATAGATGATCCGAAAGTCCAAGTTGATGTCGCAGCGTCATTCTTACTTCTAACAAAAAATGTTAATCGTGTCTTTGCTTCTTTTCAGACGCTGACAGACAGATCCACTTCTTCGCTTCGTTCCCCGGCCAGCTCAAAGGCAAAATTAACCAGATCAAGTACAGTCAGGTTCTGGTGAACTTGGGCCAAGGCTACAGCAAAAGAACCGGGGTGTTCACGGCTCCGGTTCAAGGCATCTACCAGTTCTTCTTCTCCTCTCAGACGTTCACCAGCGGTCTGAAGACGGACGTGTGGCTGGTCGTCAACGGTTACTGGGTGGCCGCCTCTCACACGCACGTCGCTCGCCCCTCTTCTGTCGGCGGTTTGTCCACCTACATGAGCTTCCTCCGCAGGGGGGCTTTAGTCTACGTCACCCAAAACTGTGGGCACTCCTGGGCCAATTCTGTCTCCTCCACCATCACGTTTGGAGGCTCCCTGCTCGTACAAATGATATGATGTGAATCTAAATATCCTGACATCGTATCCTCAACCTGTAATTCAAACGCAGGGAGAGTTTTGACCATCTGACTCTGCTGTTAATTAAATGTTGTTTTTGTAGTCATAGTTATCTGAATGGAAGTGTTGTATAGGCCGACCTGTAACCAATCTGGATCGTCTGCTTAGTATCTGAATAAATAAAAAAAAAATCTGATTTTAAGCTTACATGTAAACTTTGAAATAAAAAATTTAATAAAAAATTATTTGCATTTTTAATATTACTATTAGAAGGACAAAAAAATACTAAAGTCAATATATATAACTCTGAATATATATGATCTGAAAATAATATATTCTATCCTAGAATAATAATAATAATAATAATAATAATTTAAAAAAAACACCAAAATGTTTGGATAAAGTAAAACGTTTAGAATATTCAAGAGATCTGACGTTGTGTTCCCGCAGTAAAAACACCTAAAGACTCTTATTTCATCTTTTATAAAAGATTAATTGCATTAATTACAACAGGAACATTTTTTTTTAAATGTGTAGCTCTTAGTCCTGGGCAGCCTGTAGCTCAAACCAGAAGGGAATAGAACAAATTCCTTGATGGGAAGATGTAAAAAGATGTGCGATATTTCCCTCTGAAATGTAGGGGAGAAGTAATATTAGAACATACTTCTGTCTAACACAAGGGGGCGCCCTAACACCAGGATAAGCTTGGTTGCTTTAAACGTCAGCCCTCTGTTCAGGAGTTTAATGATACCTGGGGCCTCGTTGAGATTCATTGTGGGCACATCAGAAGAAATGTTAAAGAGCTGATAGTTTAACTCATAATTGTTCAGTGGGTTTATTCAGCCGCATTTTTCCATTCATTTCCCAATGAGAAATTCTGATGAGCCCTCATGTTTCCTTTTATGGTAACAGAGGGCATCATAAAAGTCAGGCCAACCTTTTTTTTTCTACGAGTGTTTTAAAACTTAGGAGGTGGCCCCGTCATCGCAGAAATATGTATCAGAGAGACTGGAGCTGCGGTCTGCACAGCTATTTGCTCCCCGACTCCACTCACTGAGCCTTTTCTGACCAACACCTCCACGCAGGGGCGGGGCTTTGGGGAAGGGGCGGGGTCACGACGAGGCGGCTTGGATCCGATTGGTGGATCGTCGGCCAGGGACGACAGGGGAGAAAAACTCCAGGAAAAACGGACGGAGCAGCCTGGCGCACCGCGTAACGGGACGAGGATACAAAAAAGAGGACAACTTTGTGTGGATACGAGGATTTCTTTTCGTCTCCGAACACACCGACTGGACTTTAAAGAGAGGAAAAAAACGCGTTTGTCATAATTTGTTTGCACTTTTTTTTTTTTTAATAGCTTCAGAGTATTTCATTTAAAAATGACAGGAATTACTGTTTGAAAGCAGTGAAATGCGCGTGGACTTCACATCTATCCAGTGAGGAGAGAGGAGGTGCTCAGAGAAGCCCGCCAATGTTTACCTGCTGTCGGCACTTCAAAGCAAGCTGTTAAAAAGAAAAAGAATAATTGTCTCCACGCGCACAAACGGAACAGAAAGGTAGCAGCATGGCAGAGCACGAGAGCCTGGAGTTTGGAAAAGCAGATTTTGTGCTTTTGGACAATGTGTCCATGGAGGAATTTATGGCGAACCTAAAACTCAGGTAAGTGGCCATTCACCTTTTCAAAAACACAAAGGAGAGGATGAATGTTGGAGTTTAAAGAGTTTCTCCTCAGGTTTCTTTTCTGCCTTTAGTTTTAAGCGGAAGTCTTTTCATCAACAGGTGCTAGGTGGATCATTCAGGTGTTTCTGCATTGACCTTGACACTAAAATATAAAAGCTTGTATGTCCTTTATGCCACCTTTCTCGCTGCTCCTGTGCTTGAATTTCCACTTTCACGTGCTCGAGTTGCAACAATGAGCCATTTGTAGCTTTGGAAAGTCGCAGGACTCACTGGGTTGCATTCATTTGATGGTTTCTGTAAATCAAACCAGTAATTCTGACTCCACCCGAGCTTTACTTCACTACACACAAACACACACTCAGTGTTAACGTACTCGTTTGTGCAGCTTGTCGTGCAGCAGGTTTCTATCAGCTGTGTTGTCAGTAGCTCGGTGTCAAACGTGAAGTCAGGAGCGCTTTGTGATTGGACGGATCACAGGCTGAGTGGCTTCACGTCGCGTTTCAAATGGGCTGTGGCCTGGAATCAGTTTCACCTCCTTTCTGCCTGTCTGCCATCTGCAGCCTGAAGAAAGTGAAAACTGATCTCTGATGTTGCTTTAAGGAGTTTGGTCTTCAGTGGATGGCTCAGCAGGACTTCCTTGTACAGTAGAGGTTAAAGGGATGTTTGTTAGTGGAGATTTTTAGAGTTAGAAACGTATTATATTTTTAGCACACTTGAAAATAATAAGTGTATTTACAGGTTGTCCTTAAAACACTACATTGTCAGAGGACAGAGAAGAAGACAGACAACTAAAAATAGAGACAAATATCCCTAAAATGTACCTTTACTTTTAAAAACCTCTTGTAGAAACTTCTCAGTGTCTAACTACAATGTTTAGTCAATAAACTGAAACCAACTATTGACTTTACTACATTAATGGTTCAGTCATTGTTTTTAAAAACTAACACAAAGTTTCATGAGCAGATCTGTTGTTTAATTCTACATTTGATTAAATACCTTTTTATTGTTTCGGACAAAATGACACATCTGGGTGACATTTGAGCTTCAGCACATCATCAGATAAAAAACTGTCCTTGTGTCCCATCTTTTTTTATCCTAAAGGTGAAGCCGAGCCTGTCTCAGGTAGAGAAGTGGGCGTTGTTCTAAAAGAGGACCAAGCTGCTCTGGTGAACTCTGTTTTCGCAGCCATACCTCTTCCATTAGATAATTTGCGGTCTGCAGTAGCAACACCTGAGAGTGCCCAGACAGCAGAAGGCCCCATTTTCCCAAATCGCTCCCATTTTCTGTCTGTTTGTTTTCCTTCCAGCCAGACAGCTCGGCCCGGAGATGGCGTGTGCAGATTGTTATTTGTGGAAGGTGTGACCGGCCAGGAGTGCTTCCTTTTCCCCCCCCCTCCTCCTTGTTGTCTGTAAGTGTTTGTCTGAATGGGAGGAATCCAGCAGGAATGAGGCTGATGGAATGATCTCACCTTTCCTGGTACCGTGAACCAAATCAAGTAGCATGTTTGCACATCCCTCCCGGGTGTGTGTAACCCGACATTTAAGGCCAAGACCTGAGCCTCGCAGTGGACCAGAACTCAACTCCACACAAACATT
Organism: Symphodus melops; assembly: GCF_947650265.1. Taxonomy (NCBI): domain Eukaryota; kingdom Metazoa; phylum Chordata; class Actinopteri; order Labriformes; family Labridae; genus Symphodus; species Symphodus melops. The sequence continues at coordinate 18,860,806 of NC_136711.1, read as the reverse complement.
CAACTCATTTTGAGTTTGTGTCTCTGCTGGAACCTTCCCAAAAACACATGAAAATCAGAGGACTGGTTGATACGTGATATTATTTCATCGTGATTCCAACCTGAGATCAACAATGAGTCGAACAGTTTGAAGCTAAACGAGCTGCTCAATAAGTGCAGCGTCCGAGTCCGAGACACATTTCTTTGCGAGATCAAATGATCCTATTTCACTGAATAGTCGTGTGGTATCCTGAGGACGCTCTCGTCCAGGCGACTGACACTGACCCGTGATGAATTCACGTCATGTTACTGTTGTTTGGTCAGTATCATACGTCGTCTCTTTGGGACAAAAGGGGTTCACTTCCACCATTGCTACGTTTCTGTACTTTTCTGTTGTGTTTGTTGGAAAACTGGTCACATGTCTCCAGCAGGCGTTGAGACAAAGCGTCGCAGGGAGGAGCGGGCCGGCACTCGAACGTTACACAGGCAAGCGCAGATATTCCAGATTACTTCACGACATGCTGATTTATTCATCCACATCGAGTAAAAATAAGTTCAACATGACTCGAGCTTGGCTGAGCCGCCGTCTGCATTAGCGATTAAATGCTAGCTTTTTTTTAAGTAGGTATCGACCCCCCCCATCCCCTCCAGTGGCTGCATGTGAGGCATGATTTGGAAAAAGATTGTGCGGTCAGAAGTGGTTATTCAAGTTGACATTTACTCTGTTTGACTTGAGGTTGAACCTTGTGGCCTTTTCCACAGAGCCTCCCGCTCTCTAAATAAAGAAGCCGCGGATGCCCGCTCTCTTTGTAGAGATGTCTGCTAGGATAAAAGTCGGAGCCAAATTCCTGCAGGGTCTTGGGAATTTGCCTGATTTGACCAGCGAGCAGATAAAAAAACTCCCTGGACCGAAAAACCGTGCGACGCAGACCGTCTCCCCAACGTGTGTTTAGTCGAGGAATCATCTGATATGTGATTAAAAATGAGTCATGGTGGAAAAGCAGAGCTGGTTACGTACCGAGGAGAATTATAGTATCAGAGTACATCTTTAAAAAGTGTGATGACTGTGTCTCTGTTTTGATATGGCTGACAGTCAAGGCATCCTGTACTTACAGAGGAGCTGCATGTGTGAATGTTAGGGAGCGAGTGTCTCGCTTCACGGCTCCTCTGGAGGACGGATGCCGTCACTTCAGCTCTTTAAAAATGGTGTCAAAATGAAATGCATTAGGTAACCTTATAGTCAGACTGCTGCACATCCAGACCTCTGTTAAAATCTGCATATTTCTCACTCTGAAACTCTGGAAGGACTTGATTTAAAGGAGCTGATTTTTAAAAAAAAGTAAAACAGGATGTGTCGTCTTATTTTGTTAATACATTCACCACAGACGCCTGCACATTTACATCCTGCACTCGAGGGCTTCCTCGATGGTTTTATTTACACCAACAGGCTCCTGAACAACCTGCTGTATTTGATGAAGGGTCACTGTACAGCATCTATTTGCAGATAATAGTAATATCATGACACAGCGATTCTGCAGTCCTTCAAGTATTGCAAGCCAAAGATAAAATGATGAATGATGACGTCTGATGAACTGAAGAGTTTGAAATTCACCTCGAAAGATAAAGATTCTTTGACGTCTTTCCACCGCCGTCCGACCTGATCCTCGTCGTGTTTCAGCCACATGTGAACTTCCTGTTTGTGTGCTACATGCCGGCGCGGGGATGGATGGAGTGATGCAGCGACTGAAGTTGGAAACGGTGACGATATCTGGTCCAAGTAATTCGATAATTGAATCACACGAGTCAACGATACTGCTGTTGTTGTGATTTTTTTTTGTGTGCCTCTCTTAACTTGATGGTTTGGACAACTTGTTGATGCATGCAGAAAGTGAATGCACAGTAACATCATGGGGAACAGGCTCTCTGCATGTTGTAAGTGGCTCACTTTTACAGCAGCTTAATGTCTTTATAAGGCAGCGCTGTTTTGTCTACGCTTTGGAATCCAGGAAAGAAACATTCCTGCTAAACTGCTCCACGTTTCCTAGATAATTATGGTGGGGGGGGGGGGGGGGGGGGTTATTTATTTTTTATTTTTTTAATTCTTCTTAAAAAGGATTGTCTTGTTTGACTCAAGATCATAAAACAGAGTCTTTCTCTCCCTGGTAAACCTCGGTCCGGTTTCATGCAGATGAATGCGACCTGGTCGGGAGGAAGCGGACGGAGCTTCACAGGACTGGTTTGTTTGTTTTAGTCTTGTTGGGAGAACATGACGGGTGGGGCTTATCTGCAGAGAAAACACAGCCAGAGTCCAAATATGTGCGCTGTTTGAAAGCTGGCACACTTTAATTTACCCGGCGATAACGTGCTCCACTATTTGGTCGAGATAGTTTCTACTGAGAGAGCTCAGGATTGCATCTTGCCTCCCTTTTTCTGTTATTCAGATTCCCCCCCCCCAGCTCAAAGAGTGAAATAAGCTCCTGTGTGTTTGACTGTAGTTTAAGCTCTGAGTGATTTGACCTTTGAATCCTTCTGTGGGGAGTCAAAGCGGACTCTGAACAGGAAGTGTCCAATAATACGGAGCAGTGCAGCCGAGCAGGAAAGCTGGCATTTCCCTTCACTTAGCTCCTCACATTTCATTGTTTCCTGCAGCTCCAGCTTCCAGTAGGGAATCCTGCGTGCTAAGCCGGGGCGACGTGCACGCTCTGAAGAGTTGCATAAGTCAAAATGCAAAGCGTTTAAGATAACGTGGCGTCTTTCTACCTGCTGTTTCAGACGCCATGTTTCTCCTGTTTTAAGTTATCGCAGACGAGAAGGTGTGCTGCAGAAAGACAATCCAACCCCTCATGTTGCTCCTGCAGAGGGCGAGAGAGAGAGAGAGAGAGGGGGGGGTCATAGCTGTTGTTAACACCATCAGCACACACTTGCAGTAGTAAGTAACTGTTGCTACGGTAACCTAAAAATGTGTTTACATGTCGGCCTTTCTGTCCAGGTAACTCTCCTCAGCCGTAGCTTACAGGAGATATTTGCTTTTTTAATGCCGGCAATAAAACCAAAGTCCACGCGCTGAAAGCTCCGTCCTGACGGACACGCTCATATCCTGCCACCGAGATGAAAACAGGAGGATTTCTTCGCGGCAAAGCCTCGAAGAATATTTAATCCCAACCTGCTTATTAAAGTTGTTTTTTCTTAGAAGCACTGGTCAGGGAAATATTTTGAGATGAATGCAAAGATAGAAAGAGTTCTCCTGCAGCAGATGTGTCCATGGAGACCAGCAGCTGCTTAACGTGCACTTTAACATGCAAAAAAAAAAAAAGAGCTTCTTTTAGTTGCACGTGTTGCTTAAGTTTCCTTCGACCGACTTTTCCGGGAGTTCCCTCGTCAGTAATGAGAGAGAGATTCAGAGAGGCTGTCTCTGCCTCGCTTCAGGCCCGCTCCCTCTGCAATCCGGTAGTGAAAAGTCCGGTCTCACCACAGGAATTTCCATACGAGCGCCTGTAATCTGAAACACATTACCATCCTTACATAAACAGGGGCTGTGTCTGTGAAGCTTTATTCCCCCCTCTAAAATAAGTTCAGCCGCTCTCAGAGACGTCTCATTTTGTGGACCGAGTGAGCTGGCAGGCCAGTTCACTTTCAACCACTTTTTATTCTCTCTCTCTCTCTCTCTCTCTCTCTCTCTCTCTCTCTCTCTCTCTCTCTCTCTCTCTCTCTCCTGCCTTCGTGTCATAGCATCTCAAAACTGAATGATTTTCATCACCAGAGTTTTAAGTACAGTAAGAACGAGATGTAGATCATCGAAGCCGTTTTCACACTTCGGCATCATTTCATAAATGTTAATGAGCGGGCGTTTATGTAAGAACGTGTTGCCGAGGTAAACGATCACCACACTGTCTGTCGTTGCATCAGTATGAAAACTCAAGCACCGAGGTTAATCATTGACACCTGATAAGAGGAGCAGGATTTACCTGCGTGTACACACCTTGATTCCTGTGTTCAGGTTCTGCCTGTCTTGAACCGTACTCGCCTTCCAGGTTATTTCCAGCCACGCCTCCAGTGCTCGTGTCATTTAAAGATGTCTGTCTCATGTTTTAACGAGCAGCGTGCATCATTAACCCCAGACACAACACGAGCCTCAGCGGCGGTTTTCTCTCCGCACACGACACACGGTGACTTCCTGTCCTCCGCTGAAGTCATGACTGTTGTTTACCTCGCACGGCCTCATGTTTGGGAATCACCTCATAAAGCTCAGTGTGACTCAGCTGGCTCACACTGGAGCGTGTGTGTTTGTGTTTGTGAGAGTGTATGGATGTTGTCATTGTGTGTGTGTGTGTGTGTGTGTGTGTGTCCCAGGTGGCGGTGATGTCATCCTCTCTTCCTCCCGTTTCGTATTGTTCTCTCGTCCACCTGTTGGTGCCGTGCCCTGAGCCGCTGTGGGGGAGGAACAGTGTACTCACTTTCACAGCCAGCGCCTCACATTCAAGCACACACACACACACACACACACACACACACACACACACACACACACACACACACACACACACACACACACACACACACAGTGGGCTGGATTATTTACTGCCACCAGACACCTTTTTATTACATCGTTTCTCGATTTTTTTCTACTTATAATTAATTCAACCTTCGTCATTTCTTTGTAGTGATCTGAGACGAGTGAGTGTTTATGTGTGTGTGTGTGTGTGTGTGTGTGTGTGTCAGAGTGTAAACACCTTCGGGGATCAATGAAGTAAATCTTTTTTTAATAAATAATAAACGTCCTTATCCTTTCTCCTCTTCTTTGTAATCTGTCTGCACAAAGTTACTCCTCCATGTTGCTCGTCTGAGGGAAATGGGACGTAGCCTTATTATTAGTGTTTCAGCGCGGTGGTTTGGACTTCTGCTGAAGTCATGATTGGACTTCTTTCTGTCTCTGCTATTTTTACTCTACTGTCTTGTTTTATTCTTCGCCCGTGCGTCTGTTTCCGTGCTCCTCTCCGCCCTCCTTTTAGCCCATAATGGCTTCCTGAAATAGCATGTTGAGTAATGTCTGGGTTCCTTTCTGGAGGGGTTCCCCCCCCCCCTCACACACACACACACACACACACACACACACACACACTGTTACTCTCTTTCTCTACAAATCCACCCAGTCATCGTTTCACCAACACGGAGCCCGTCGTGTCTGACCGCTGTGTCGAAGCATAAACAGATTCTGACTTCACTTCTTTCCTCCTGTAAGAAAAACCTTTAAATTCACTTCTGGAAATTTGATCAGCTTGAAAGGATCTCTCTTCTTCATGGAAAGACGTGTTGTAGTTACAGGCTGCTGCTGCTGCGCTACTGTGTGTGTGTGTGTGTGTGTGTGTGTGTGGGATCCCGGTCTAAAAAGAAAGGACGCTCAGCCACCTGATCTGCAGCCCGGCCTGTTTACACATGGCTCCCATTTCCCCCGGCGTGTCGGAGCTGCAGCCTGGTGGGAGCATGCTGCCGTGCCGCTCCTTCAAGCTGAACACATGCAGGACTGTTACCTGTGTTCAATCATTTTCTTCTCCACGTTCCTCAAAACTACGGAAGCCCTACGAGGACATGCATCCACACACACACACACACACACACACACACACACACACAGAGTCTGTTTGTGTCACATCTGGCACGTCCTCATCCTCGCTTGGCTTTCTGTTGTGTTGACCAATAAGACCCCACCCCCGCTCTATTTTTAATTAGAAAGCATTATATCATTTACTCTGACATCATCACAGCCTGGAAAAGTAGGACACTGTTGTTGTTGTTTTTAAGCCATTAGATAATACACGATTGAGTCAAACCTGTGTCATCAGCACATGAAAACATGATGTCATCATCCTTGCACAGTTTTGGTTTTCTCTTATGTCATACTTTGGGAGATTAGGAAATATCTGTAAAAGCTTTAATGTTTGCACATCAGGAAGTGCTCTAATCCGTCTCCCTCCTCCAGCGGTGTCAGCGGCAGTCAAACCTTCTCCTTCTCCGACGGTGGCGGCGGGGGGGAAGATTGATGTCGGCCCGAGGGAGTGTGCACGTTAAACTGCGTCTCCGTCAGACAGTCTGGGAGCTGCTGTTTAGCACCGAGCGGGCTTTTACAAAGCAGCGGAAAATCCCCTGAACGCAGAGGCCAGATGTGTGAGGGCTGCGGAGTGTCACAGAGCAGCGCTTCACTCTTGTTCTAAGTGCGTCTCTGAGTAACGCAGAGCTGAGGCAGAAGAGGTTTTTATTAGCCATGAGGGAGAAATATCGGTCACGGAGAGACGATTAATGAACAGCTACTGTAAACATCACATCACACACGAGGACAAGTTTAGCCATTAATCAGCCAGAGCTGCTCAGCATCCGGACCAAAAACCACAGATTCAATAACTAACTTTAATCAGTTTATGCCAAAATGCACCTGTCGCTTCCACATCTCCATCCAAACCTCAAAACACAGACTTTCTTTTTTTTTTTTTTTTTTTGAATGTTTATTTTTGGGGCTTTTTTATGCCTTTTGATTATAGATTGGATGGTGATGGAGGAGAGAGAAAGTGCAGGAAAAAGGAGCCAAAGGTCACGCTAGGAGGGCGACAGCCTCCATACATGAGGTCTGCAGACAAACCACGAGACCAGCTTTGAAATGTGCTGTTGTTGAAGAATCTTATTGTGGCTTCTAATGGGAAAACATGTTGTTTAGCATCCACCTCCAAACCTGCAATTATCCTCTAGTCAAACCCAGCAACACTTTCTCCACCTTATTATTACACACGTGAGCAGACGTCTTCACTCACCTGGTTCCATCCACACCGACAGATCCGCTCTCAGAAGGTGAAGCCTGCTGCTGTGATGTCCTTCACGCCGCAGCGCTGCAGATAAGCCCTGAAGCCGGCTGCTATCAGCCCAAACACAGATGATCTCCTTTCCCTTTTCAGGATCCCTGAACTGACCCGTGAAGTTCAAACACAGAATGATGACGACACAGAAACACTTTCAACGACTTCATCAAAAAATATATTTATATATATACAGTCTGTGAATCTGCAGCTTGACTTTACAAGGAGACTAACAAGCTGAGGAAGTTTTTATATTGCAACAGACCATGAAGAACTTGAACTCCGTTCAAGAGTTTCTCAGTGTATGTGTATGTGTGTGTGTGTGTGTGTGTGTGTGTGTGTGTGTGTGTGTGTGTGTGTGTGTGTGTGTGTGTGTGTGTGTGTGTGTGTGTGTGTGTGTGTGTGTGTGTGTGTGTGTGTGTGTGTGTGTGTGTGTGTGTGTGTGTGTGTGTGTGTGTGTGCGTTCACATGTAGAGGCAGACTTGATAGTTAGACCCGTGTGTCCTCAGAGGAGACGCATTCTTATTTTCACCCACTTTGAACCCTTCAAACCTTTTCTGAACGTGTCTGTGTGTGTGTGTGTGTGTGTGCGTCTGTCTGTGTGTGTGTGTGTGTGTGTGTGTGCGTCTGTCTGTGTGTGTGTGTGTGTGTGTGTGTGTGTGTGTGTGTTGCTGGTGAGAAAGTGTCGTAAACAGTGGCCGCTCCTCCTCGAGTTAACCATAAAGCAGACCCACCCAAACAGGCCTGGAGACGGTGGTTGTGCTCTGCTCTGTAATTCACGTCTGAGGGGAGCGAGTGTGTGCGTGACGTTTCGAGTGTGTGAGGGCCAAACACTTCTATCAAAAACAATTCAATTAAAAAAAAACTTTATTAGTCCCCGAGGGGGCAAAAACAAACAACAGAAGAACACTCCTCATGTTTCCCTCTGTGCTGGTTGTTTTGGAGAAACGTTAAAAAGTTGCTCCTTGATGCAGAGGTTGTCTCACAACGTGAAGGTTGTCGGTTTGAATCCGAGTCAAACCTCGTCATTATTAACTGTCTAACATAACCGGAGCAAGATGATAACAGAGAGGGCCATTTAAAGTTTGAAATGACAGGATGATGTATTTACAGTTCTTTAGATTATGAACAGGAATATTTTCCTAACGAGCCGTTTCCATTATCTTCATTCACTCACATTTTAAATTGGAATCTTTCCTTACTGGGATGTGATGCATGAATCACATCCCAGTAATATTAGTCACAATATTTGTGTTTTTCAGACACAATCTGTTTGATTGATCCCTCGCTGATAAAGTGACTCCATCAGGCTCTCTGATGATTCCTCTCTGATAGCAGGACATCCAGAGGTGGGAGTCAGACTGCACATGAATCATCTTTTTCTGCTTTGTCATGATTTCACCCCTCTCTGTCCGCTCGCTCGCCCGCCCTCCCTCCCTCCCTCCCTCTCTCTCTCTCTCGGTCTCATTTCCTGGCAGCTTTTGGGAGGGGTCGTTTTTGGACAGAGATCACACGGCTGCAGGTCAGAGCGGTTCAGACTCACAGCTGGACTGACGGAGAGCGAGTTAGGTTCTGCACCTCGGGCTTTATCCACGGACCAGGAAACACTTTTTTTTTTTTTTTTTTTTTTTTTTAAATCTCCTTTCAAAACCGGTTACAGAACTTCAAAGTCATGCAGCAACCTTCATCTAACCTCGGGATGTCCGAGTCCCCGCCCAGCCGAGTCAGAACCATAAAACACACAGACAAATGAGTGTGTTTCTAAATTTAACTCGGATCAGTTTCCATGCAGCTTTAAATAGTTTTTTTGTTTTTTTTAAGGGAGGCTGCTGTGACCCATCACGGTCTCTAATCTCTAATGTCCCTGTGTCTCATTTAAATCCTCCCAAACAAGAGACGGACAGATGGATCCGACACGCTCACAATGATTGTTTTTTCTCTTCTCTTACTCCTCCTCTCGTCTCTGTCTCACTTCGTCTCACTTCTCTCTCTCTCTGTCCCTTCTATTTCATCTTGTCTCTTTTCATCTCGTCTGTCTCGTCTCTTTTCATCTCTTTTTGTCTTTTCTGTCTCGTCTGTTCTTCTTCTTCTCTCGATGCAAACGTGCTTCTTGGATGTCGATAATGAGCTCAGAAGTGAAGAGAAGAAAAACCTTTCATTAGCTCTCATAGTAAAACAGTAAACTCTTGGACTGTGCAGCAGAAGAATCCGGATGGTGTGACTCTTAGTTTGTCATGCCATGACTTTGGGGTGGCAGTAGCTCAGTCTGTCGGGACCAATTGTTTTGGTAGCTGGAGAGGTGCCAGTCCACTTCCTGAGGTGCCCTTGAGCAAGGCCCCCCCCTCCCCATGCATGTCACCAGGACCCTGTTTCTGCATGAGTGTATCTCGGCTTGTGTGTGTGAACAGAATTTCCCCCTGTGGGATTAATAAAGTATAAATTATTCTAATTATTTATATGCTTGAAGCATGTGTCAGTGATCAAACCAAGCCTTGCAGGTTTTTCTAATCACACAGTAAGAGACGCCTCTGTGATGCAGCCTAATTGCAGTCGTAAGTCAGGAGTGTTTGGAATTAGCTCCACAGACGTCGATATGAATGAGATGTAACTTGGAGCAGCTGTGAGAGTACGGTGGCCCAGTGTGCTCACACAGCGACGCGTGTTGAAGAAGTGAGATAACTCTCGCTGCCTCAGACTTTTTGTTGTGACCTGAAATAAAGGTGTTTATATCATTAACGATTTACCATCATGTCATGTCACGTGTCCCACTGTCCACTATGTCTTTAAGGGGACTGACTTTGCTGTTAAACATCACTTGTAGTAGGTTGAATATGTGGATGCACTCTCGTGTCAGACCCAGCTGCTGCTCGACATAAAGCCCTCCTATAGTGTAAAGCATTGTTGACAGTCACACCTAGAAGCTATTGTACACCAGCGCTAAGTGGGCAGCTCGTTGCCGTGTTGGGAGCGTGTGTGTGTGTGTGGGGGGGAGACGGGGACGGAGACGGAGACCCGGAGCGAGACAAAGACCTCTGATTGAGGCGTGAACAATGGAGCAGGCACACAGCAGCCTCCTGACTGAGGGACAGGAGGGCACAATGGATCCTTTTCTGTCACACCAGAGGAGGAGCAGCTAGCATGTTAGCTTAGCTGCTCTGCCTTCGTCACTTTACAGCAGGTTCCAAAACATTTCACTTTATAAAAAGTACGTTTTGTTAACACTTGGTCAAAGGGAATTTATGAGCCATGTTTGAAGTTGCTCTCCTGCATTTATTCAATGAATTGACTCCTGTAATAATAATAATAATAAAAAAATCTACTACTACTAAAGCTGTTACACCAACGTGTAGTCTCTCATCCTCGTAAACGATGCTCGGGAAACAAATCCTCTGCAAACTATTTTTTTTAATCTCAAGTAAATCAAATGTCTCAGATGTTTAAAAAACCCTATAAAATAAATAAAAGACCCCAAACTGTAGATATTAAATTACTTTTATTGGAAAAGCCCAATAAAATAATCTGTTTTATCTTGAATTTGTAGATTTAAAATATTCATGGTGCTGACTAATGATATGGGAAAAAAAAAATATATATATATACACTCAACAAAAATATAAACGCAACACTTTTGTTTTTGCTCCCATTTGTCATGAGATGGACTCAAAGATCTAAAATTCATTCCAGATACACAATATTACCATTTCTCTCAAACATTGTTCACAAATCTGTCTAAATGTGTGATAGTGAGCACTTTTGCTTTGCTGAGACAATCCATCCCACCTCACAGGTGTGCCACATCAAGATGCTCATCAGACACCATGATTAGTGCATAGGTGTACCTTAGACTGTCCACAATAAAAGGCCACCCTGAAATGTGCAGTTTTTGCTTTATTGAGGGTCTGGGGACTCAGAACCAGTCAGTATCTGGTGTGACCACCATTTGCCTCATGCAGTGCAACACATCTTCTTCGCATAGAGTTTATCAGATTGTCAATTGTGGCCTGTGGAATGTTGGTCCACTCCTCTTCAATGGCTGTGCGAAGTTGCTGGATATTAGTGGGAACTGGTACGCGCTGTCGTATACGCCGGTCAAGCACATCCCAAACATGCTCAATGGGTGACATGTCCGGTGAGTATGCTGGCCATGCAAGAACTGGGACATTTTCAGCTTCCAAGAATTGTGTACAGATCCTTGCAACATGGGGCCGTGCATTATCTTGCTGAAACATGAGGTGATGTTCATGGATGTATGGCACAACAATGGGCCTCAGGATCTCATCACGGTATCTCTGTGCATTCAAAATGCCATCAATAAAATGCACCTGTGTTCTTCGTCCATAACAGATGCCTGCCCATACCATAACCCCACCACCACCATGGGCCACTCGATCCACAACATTGACATCAGCAAAGCGCTCACCCACACGACGCCACACACGCTGTCTGCCATCTGCCCTGAACAATGTAAACCGAGATTCATCCGTGAAGAGAACACCTCTCCAACGTGCCAGACGCCATCGAATGTGAGCATTTGCCCACTCAAGTCTGTTACGGCGACGATCTGGAGTCAGGTTAAGACCCCGATGAGGACGACGAGCATGCAGTTGAGCTTCCCTGAGACGGTTTCTGACAGTTTGTGCAGAAATTCTTTGGTTATGCAAACCAATTGTTTCAGCAGCTGTCTGAGTAGCTGGTCTCAGACGATCTTGGAGGTGAACCTGCTGGATGTGGAGGTCCTGGGCTGGTGTGGTTACACGTGGTCTGCGGTTGTGAGGCCGGTTGGATGTACTGCCATATTCTCTGAAACGCCTTTGGAGACGGCTTATGGTGGAGAAATGAACATTCAATGCCCGAGCAACAGATCTGGTTGACATTCCTGCTGTCAGCATGCCAATTGCACGCTCCCTCAATGCTTGCGCCATCTGTGGCATTTTGCTGTGAGACAAAACTGCACATTTCAGAGTGGCCTTTTATTGTGGGCAGTATAAGGTACACCTGTGCACTAATCATGGTGTCTGATGAGCATCTTGATGTGGCACACCTGTGAGGTGGGATGGATTATCTCAGCAAAGCAAAAGTGCTCACTATCACACATTTAGACAGATTTATGAACAATGTTTGAGAGAAATGGTAATATTGTGTATCTGGAATGAATTTTAGATCTTTGAGTCCATCTCATGACAAATGGGAGCAAAAACAAAAGTGTTGCGTTTATATTTTTGTTGAGTATATTTATTTTTTTAATAAAAGGCAAGAAAAAGAAAAAAACAGTTAAAAGAAATGTGAAAACGTACTTAATGTCATGCTTTGCTCTCTGAACTGTGACAATGCTGATGAACTGGAGGTGGAGTGTGTTCTTATGTTGAACGTCTTAACAGAGACTGACGACACATCGAGTGAGCAGGAAAGAAACCGTCCTGTAAAGTTCACTCAGACTGGAACTGTCTGCTGTTTTACCAACGATGGGGACCAAAACAATCAGCTTTGTTCTAACGTGCACATGATCTGTTCTTAAGAAGCTTAATCGTGTAAAAACGGCTCTAAATCTGGAAGTTATGGGGCAAATAGCTGCTCTGATTAAAACCAGTGATTTTACACACACTGCAGCCTCGACACGCTCGCACACGTGCATCCCATGCCATCGTCTGAGCTCGGCCTGAACACTTCCACACAGGCCTGAGCGAAGCCTGCAGCTTCTGCAGGACCGTCCTGTAGCAGCTCGTCATCCTGTGAGGAAGCATTTTGTTCTCTCGCACGTTTCTCTTCTCAATCTGAAGAAAACTATTTTTATTTTCACATCTCCCTGCTCCCGTCCTCTCCAGTAGTTCTTGTGTTCCACTGGAGCTTGGGAAGTTTAAATTCTGCATTTCTGCAGAATGTCGATTTTCTCCTTGCATGCACGTTTGACACACATTAATCGCTGATACTAAAGAGGTCGGTAGAAGAAGGTTTAAACTATTCAAAGCATCAAGGTTTAGGAAACACTGATGAGAAGAGGAGCGAGTCAGGGACCTTTGATTGAGTTCATATTCTGCCTATCTCTGTTTCGAGCTTTAAGAAAAGTGAAGCTTGAATCAGGATCAGAGAGCTCGACGGGAGCTGGCTGCGCGATGCTGAGCTGTAACAGCGAACAGGTGGAGAGCGTCTTCCTGTGTGTCATGTCACGTGAGGTGTGTGTGTGTGTGTGTGTGTGTGTCTTCCTAACAGATAAAGTATTTTGAAGTGGATGAAGTTGATGCAGCGATCACAGACTCTTCACTGTTCGAGTTGTTGTGAGCAGCAGCAGCAGAGGTTTGACAGCTGTGAAGAAAGAAAGCATTCTTCTGTGGAGAGAAAACCGGGATCCTGGTTCTCTTTGGAGAGGAAGGAAGAGAGAGAGAGAGAGAGAGAGAGAGAGAGAGAGAGAGCGAGAGAGAGAGTCTTTGACTGTCGTTGCTGCTCACCTCCATGATATCTCTCTCTCTGGCTTGAAATACTTCAATTAAAAGACGTCCGACTAGAACAAAAAGGCAGCACACATTTCATTAGAGGTTTTGTTCTCCTCTTGAGGACAGACTTCACAAAGTTGCACTTCTCTTGGTGATCCACTGTTTGTAACCTGAGAAAACAATAGTGTTGTGAAGCTGGCTTTGTGCACTGAGGCATTGTCATGAAACCGGAAAGGACCGAACTGTCCACATGAAACCTGCAGCTCTCTGTAGTTTTAAAGGGGACGTTTGAGGAATAATCCACTTTCACAGTGTTTTTGAACATATATGTGGGTAAGCTGAGCGTCTACAGACGACACACAAAATGTGAAATAAATCCACCCAGTCCTTTGTTTGTGGTCTGCAGAAGTCTGTGGCTAATGGTTAACTTAGTGTATTATAGAGGTTGTTTATACAAACTGTGGTTTTTGTCTTATTCGAGTGTCGTTTTACCTCAAACAAACAAACAGCGTTGAAATGAAAGAATCTGATGATCCTCGAACACAAACAGGAATCATATTTAATATTTGATTCAGATCCTGACTGTCTGAAACGTTTGCGTGCAGGTTTGAGAAGGGGAGGATCTACAGCTACATCGGCGAGGTGGTGGTGTCGGTCAATCCTTACCGTGCCATGAACATCTACGGCCGCGACACCATCGAGCAGTACAAGGGCCGCGAGCTGTACGAGAGGCCGCCGCACCTCTTCGCCATCGCCGATGCTGCTTACAAAGCCATGAAGAGGAGGAACAAAGACACCTGCATCGTCATCTCAGGTAACTCAGGAGGAAGCCCCTCCCCCCCTCCCTGCAGCATGCACCTCTCAAAAACATGCCCCGCCCTCCCCGTGCATTCAACAGAATCGTTCCTGGTCTATTTCTGTCCTGGATATAAAAATAGAGTCCAGCTGTGATGATCGCGTGTTTCCATTTGTGCTCTGATGTTTTCGATCCTCTGAGGATGTTCTGCAGGGCCGATCTTTCCTTAGAAATACTGTTGACCAAAAAACAAGAAAACACATATTTCATGTGGTTACAAGCTGTGAAGCTGCACGGAGAGATCATGCAGAGGGTGCAGCACCACCCGGTGGTCAGAGGCGGTACTGAGCCGCTCTGTCACACAAGAATCCACAGCAGGACTGAAGCTAAGTTTTAAATGAATTATGTGAATAAAAGGGTTGATATTTGTGCACATGATTGAAATGTGTCTTTATTTTTAAACAGGAAAAAGATTAGCCAAAAAGATTTGAGGAAAAACTGAATAAAAATCACCTGAGGGTCTGTTAATATTCAATAAAATGACAAAAAGAAATGATTAATTGTGATTATTTCATATGCTTGTTTGCACTTTGCTTCCATCTCAGGGGAAAGCGGAGCAGGAAAGACCGAAGCCAGCAAGTACATCATGCAATACATCGCTGCTATCACCAATCCTAATCAGAGAGCTGAGGTCGAGAGGTGAGCGGCTGCTTCGACGACTGTGATGCATGCACACAGGCTCAGTGTGCTGACTAAACACGGTGACGAGATAAGCTTGGATTCGAAGGTCACAGCATGTAGGTCAGAGATTAAGACGGTTTGTAGGTCGACTTTGATTCAGTCGCAGGGAAACAGCTGGAAATACATGCAAACACGTGGAAACATCTGGATGAATGTCGACTGTCACTGCTCTGATAGGATGCAGACATGTGATTGGACGCTGCAGTGAGGATGCAGCAGAACAGGAAATATTCATACAAGTCGCCGATGAATGCTTTGATGTGTTTATCAGCTCTTTATTGACGATGCCAGCCGAGATCGATCGATAAGAGGGAGTCGTTAAGCTGCAAAAAGCACGAGCGACCTGCTGGGACGGGTTTGAGGACAGATTAGATGAGATGCATGTTCAGGACATTTATCACGAGTCGCCTCAGTGAAACTTCTGAAGACACTGAAGTGAACTCAGCTGCAGCTTTAAAAAGTGTTTTTTCTTCTCGGATCTGAAATAAGAGGAAGTTCATTGAGCAGACGCTTTAATCCAAAGTGACGTACACAAGCAAGGATGTAGAGACGTCACCAAACTGCTCTCAGTCTGATTGGACACACAGGTGACGACAGGAAGTGAGCAGAGGTGACGACAGGAAGTGAGCACGACATCGACAGTGTTTTCTTGAGACCATCGTCAAATCAGTGTTATCAAACCTAAACAAGAGGATTTTTTTTTAAGGGCGGGCATCCGTAGTCTAGCGGGTAACCTGGGTTCAAATCCGACCTGTGACTCCTTTACTGCATGTTATTCCCTGCTGCTCTCTCTCTCTCTCTCTCTCCCTGATTTCTGACTTTATCTATTTTCCTATCTCTAAAGTGGAGGAATAAAAAGGCCCAAAATAAAGCCTTGAAAAAGATGATTTGCTTAAAGCCCTCAGATGGAACTTCTTGTGTCACACTCACAGGGTGAAAAACATGCTGCTTAAATCCAACTGTGTCCTGGAGGCCTTCGGGAACGCCAAGACCAACCGCAACGACAACTCCAGCCGCTTCGGCAAATACATGGACATCAACTTTGACTTTAAGGGAGATCCCATCGGAGGCCACATCAACAACTACCTCCTGGAAAAGGTAAAGACGCGTCCGGTGACTGTTCGTCCGTAAACACTGAATATTATTGTTCCTGTGTGCTCCAACTGTCTGGACTGTTTCTCCAAACTCAGATTTGATATTTGGAGTCACTTAAAAAGTCTTTTCAAAGTGCTCCATGTTTTAGCCACATGTCGGCCATTTTGACTTTTTCTCCTCCTCCTTGATTATGTGATGAGTGGCTGCTGATCTGCAGGTCAGATTGCCCTTTGAAGTCGCAGAACTCCAATTTAACGGTTCCATGATGCAGATCTGTCGCTGTTGTCCGATGTTTTCCTTTTTGCTTCCTCGAGGCCCATTCTTCCTTTAACGGATCAAAATCCAGAAACACTTTTAAAACACACTTTTATTTTTTGCTAACTTGTGTTCATTGATCTTCTTTTTGTTTCGATGCATCGAACAGTCCAGGGTGATTTTCCAACAGCCAGGAGAGAGGAGCTTTCATTCATACTACCAGGTAAATATGTGTCTGTGTGTTTGCATACAAAGACACTCAGTGTGTGTGTGTGCGTGTGTGTGTGTGCGTGCAGTCGTTGAATTTGAATGAGCCACTTTGTTTGTGAATGTCGACTGTGCAGAGAGCAAAATCTACTCGACAGGTATTTTTAAATAGGACACACCGTGTTTGAAGACATTTAAAACTAGCTTACATTAAGTCCAGTGTTCTCAGGAGGAGTCAGACAAGTCCGAGCTGCAGGACGTAGGACTGCTGAGCCTCTTTTAAAATAGTTATTTTGTCTTTGTGGGAGACATCCGGGTAACGTTTGAGTGCTTCCTGTCCTCCACCAGCTGCTCAGAGGAGCTCCAGACGCTCTGCTGCGCTCGCTTCACATCCAGAAGGACCCGACGGCTTACAACTACATCAAAGTGGGAGGCCAAATTAAGGTAGTCTGAACAATTTACACACAGCTCCCCTTACATATAAACAATGAACCTCACAGCAACACAAAAAGAGAAACGAGCAGAAAGTCGGAGAAAGTGTTCGTGTGTTTGCAGGCGCGTAAATACGAGCGATGACTCGCAGATGTTTCTGCAAAAAAAAAGTGTTTGAAAGTTTTTAAACAAACCGCACACATCATTTGAAGCATCACATACAGCACAGAAGACATGTACAGACAAGTTTTCTAAATACACCTCTGCTGTGCATCGCTTAATGAGCAGGGAACAAACAGCCTGATGTCACGGAGCAAACACACGGCTCAGCTGGCTGTTTGTTTTCTGTTTGCCTCAGCTGCTCCTATTTTTACATCCAGACGTCACAGTCGGACAGCAGTTTGTACTTTAATTAACTGTGGGAATATATAATCCAGGTTGGAGTAAATGGAGGAGGCTTTGAAAACGGCACGTTCAACTCCTGGTATCCCACTGATTTGTTTTCACCTCTGCAGGAAATCAACACCTTTTTACAAATGAAGGGAAAAAGAAGCTGTTTAAAAAACAAAACGTTTCACTGAGTCACTCCGTGAACTCCCAACGTTTTTCTTTTTCTTCCCTCTCCAGTCTTCCATAAACGACGGGGCAGATTTCAAAGCTGTAGCAGATGCCATGAAAGTGATCGGCTTCACGGCGGACGAGATTCAGACTGTTTACAAGATCCTGGCCACCATCCTGCATCTGGTAATCATCGATGATATCAAATCTCTGCTGCTGTCCCACACCAGCTGGGAGCGCTCGGCTCTGTGTGGAGATGTTGGCAAAGTGGACGAGTGTCCTCGCCAAGACGATGCGTGTTTGGTTAATATTTCTTTTTATTTCTATTTGGCTCTTTACGGCTCTTTGCTGTTTAAGTGAATTCAGCCCACAATAAAAAACACTTAGGACCAACATCAAAGCCAAAGCTAGCTTCATGAAACACAGACATTTATATGGAATTGAATACATACGAAAGTGACAATTAAAACAACCCCCTCTGGTGGCCATGTTTGGTACTACAGGAGATGGCCTCGAACGCCTCACATAATGTCCCGTTTGAGCCTCGAAGAGATCCGTCAGGAGCTAACAAAAAAAAAAAAAAAATCATAAAAGGTGTGGCGACCTTTTCTGGAACAGAATCTCTCATCTATTTAAAAAAAGTTCTCGGAGTATCCGAGTAGATCTCTGTGATAAAAAAAAAAAAAAAAAAAAAACACTTTTATTCTGTAACTTTATGTTAAAAGCTCTCCGCTCTTTTCATTTATTCTTTATTATTAGCTTTATACATGCACTGAAATGACCCTTTGGCCCGTGTTTGCAGGGAAACCTGACGTTCGGGGTCGACGGTGACGTGACGTTGATCGAGAACCCAAAGCTGGTGTCTGTGATCAGAGAGCTGCTGTCCACCAAACAGGAGAAGGTGGAGAAGGCCATGCTGTACCGAACTGTGGCCACGGGGCGGGACGTCATCGAAAAACAGCACACGGCGCAAGAGGCCAGCTACGGGCGGGACGCTCTGGCCAAGGTATCTCCTGGAAACACAGAAAGTGACTCGGTCTCTGTTGAAGGAATGTGAAGGCGTCTGAAGAGCTGCAGAAAACTGAGAAAACTTCTGTTATCCTGGGCAGTTGTGACATTCTGTTAAGTGCTTGGCAAATTTGTACCGCGATTCACACGAGCGTGAGTCACAATGTTATGACTGCAGACAGAGGCGGGAGACTGTGGAGGAAGACGTGTGGGCAGAGTGAGGACCAGCACTGTGGGCAGCGAGCTTCAGTCTGACTCACTGTTTGTGTGACATTTCTCTCTCAACCGCCGTTTGTCACCCGTCCATTGTCTGTGTGCCGCACCAGCCAGCAGCCAATAAAATGTGCTCCCCATTCCTCGCCGATGACCATTTAATCCACAAAGTTGTCCATTCAGCCGCCTCGGCTTGTCGACATAGTGGGATCAGTGGTTTGGTTACATCAAAAGTCTGTTTACACGTAAAGTAAACACCTCTAACTGAGTTTCTGAAAATCTTCAGCCTGGAAGGAGATTTCCAAGAGGAGACTTTTCAGTGATCTAAAACGCTGTTTGGATGTGTACAAAAGGCCGAAACGCAGAGAAAAACCTCCATTTTCTTAAAAAAACCTGCCGACATCATTACACACATACAGCAGCAGGAGGAGGACACACATGCACACACACACAACTCACGTCTCTCCGTACTTTCTGACTTCTTTCTCCTCTGTTTGGTGCTTCAAATAAAACATGGTGGCTGAGCTTCTAAACCTGTGGCTGTACCTGTTTTGGCCACTTGAGGGCAGCAGAAACAAGCTGTAAAAAAATAGACTGTCCTTTCATCTTCATGCTGGAGGAGAGGCGGATGTTTTTACTGGCTGGAAAAAAGTGAAGCTATTCTCGGTGTGCCTTTAACCTGCAGTCTTACTTTTGACCAGCAGGGGGCAAATAAATGAGAAGGAATAATTCTTTCTGGTTGTACAGAAGTCAAAAAGAAACGATACTTCTCTTTATTTGATCAGGGTTAGAACTGAAATATAGATAGATGTCTTCCACCCAGCAAAGTGTTCATTTTGTAAATCATGAGGGGACACATTGAAGTACAATAAGAGATATAGAAATGTGTCTCCCCCCGTCCGAAAAAATAAAATAAAACCAAGATGGAGAAATATTCAACTTAAGGCTCCAAAGCAGTTAGAGACATCATGGTGGCCATGTTTCCTTCATATACAGTCTCACTGTCACCCTCAGGCCATGTACGAGCGCCTCTTCTGCTGGATCGTGGGACGGATCAACGACATCATCGAGGTGAAAAACTACGATGCCAGAATCCACGGCAAGAACACGGTGATCGGGGTGCTGGACATCTACGGCTTCGAGATTTTCCAGAACAACAGGTTTGGACGACTCGTGGATGTAGTTGCATGTTCAGTGCAGGAGGAAAAAAAAACCTCATGGTTTCATTTCTTGTGGTTCAGCTTTGAACAGTTCTGCATCAACTACTGTAACGAGAAGCTGCAGCAGCTTTTCATCCAGCTGGTGCTGAAGCAGGAACAGGAAGAGTATCAACGAGAGGGAATCCCCTGGAAACACGTAAGGAGCACATTTTTACTTCCTGCTCTGCCCTCCTCTTTATTCCTAATATCTTGTCTTAGTGTATGAAATCAGACGGCTGTCATTCACACGCTCACGTCCTCTGTGTCCCGTGTTGTTAGATCGATTACTTCAACAACCAGATCATCGTGGATCTGGTGGAGCTGCAGCACAAGGGGATCTTCTCCGTGCTGGATGAAGCCTGCATGAATGTGGGCAAAGTGACGGACGAAGTCTTTCTCCAAGGACTCAACGGCAAGCTGGCCAAACACGCCCACTACACCAGCCGCAAGGTGGGAAACACTGAATAGTTCACGTCTTTTTATTTTAATTTTATTTATTTTTAAATCCTAATGCCGCCTCTTTCAGCGGGAAATTCACTTTTTACACTTTTGTTATAATAGGCGGAAAAAACACGCACAAACAGGATCTGTGGACATGCAGTCATGAGAGGAGTGGGGGGGGGGGGGGGGCGGGTTGGTGCTTTGCTCAAGAGCACCTCAGCAGTGCTCAGACTCGGACTTGAACCGGTGAGGCCTCGGGTTCCAAACCCAAGCCTCTGCAGACTGAGCTACTGCCGTCCTTTTTGACCTGCAATGCATGATGGTATATGCAGTACTGCTCGGATAGTCACCGTCATTTTGCACACTTGCACCCATAATGCATTGTGGGATACGATGAGTGGACTTAAACGTGATCACGCTCACTCAGACTTCGTCCTTAACCCGGAGGACAAGGTGGAGACATCAGGCTGGGTGGGAGACGATGGTGATGCAGGAAGTTGTTTCAGTAACCTGAGAACAGCAGAGGGCAGATTTCAGCGAGCAGTGATCGCCATTAGACACGGAGCGAGGCGAGGGAACATGATCCTTTTAGTTTCTATAATCACCATGGATCACAGGCTAATTCACTTTAATGTTGTGTACGGCCAGACGGGCGTAAGCCAATTTAGCCGGCTAACGTCCAGCACGCTGTCTGCCCGGGATCAGATGACGGGGATGAGGTGGAAGTCGCTCCTCAAACACTGAACCCGAGTCAGTTTCTCTGCAGATGGAAAAGCCTGATAAAAGCTACTTTAACTACAGCTGGGGTGTTTTTTTTTTAAAAAGGCTGCAGTTTTCTCTGCGGACACACGGTGGCGTCAGCCGTCCTGCAGAGCGTGTTGGAGTCTGACTCGACACTTTGCGAAAGTGATGTCACTGCCAGCCAATGGGAGCGTGTGGAGCTGCTGCTCTGCTGTGTGAGAGCGGGTGTCGGAGGTAGAAGGAGGCGAGGAGAGGGAGGGAGGCGAGGAGAGGGAGGGAGGCGAGGAGAGGGAGGTGGAAGGGGATGTTTTCTTTACAGATTTATGAGGAGAATCAAGCGGAGAAGTGGAGGAGAGGAAAAAAAAAAAAAAGATACGGAGCGAGCAAGTGATGCAGTGGGAAACGGAGGACAAACATCCTCATCATACACATTTCAACTAGTCAAAGCAACAGGCTGCAAAGTGAGGCACCTCTATGAGAAAGCCTATTCAGACGCCTCCTGGCAACTTCACGTTCCCATGCAAAGACAGAATATTGAGCCAAGGCGATGGGGCAGCTCACACACTGATGCTCCTTTAAAAGCGAGTGGAGGCGGGACGCACAATAAAGAGGGAGCTGTGGGTACACAGGAAGAGCCAGGACGGGGCTCAAGATTGTGCCGTGCTGCAGGGTGTATTGATTTGGTGAGACTTTTCCTTCAATCTTGGAGTCAATCCGCTCCCTGCTGTCGCCCTCTCTGCTGCTGCTGCTCTCTGACCTCGTCCTCCTCCTGCAGCACGGCTTGAAAAGAAGCTTTAAAACATGCAGTCATCCAGCTGTTACTGCCTGGAACAAATACTGCTATGAATCAATATCATCCCGTTTTTATTTCCTTCTTCTTCCCGTTACTGTCCGGACTCCTGTTGCTAGGTAACATTAACATAATGGACTTCTCTCAGGAAGTAGTGTAAATTGTCGGGGGCTTTAGTGGCTCTCTGGAGCGCTTTTAAGGGGAACAGTCGGCCTGTGTGGCCATTAAAGTGAACAATGGAGTGAGTTAACCTGTGCTCGGTGCATGAGAGACGAGGCTTTTATCCAAAAGCATGATGTTACCGTACAGAAATAATCCTCTCTGCGACTCTTTGGGGTCAAACAGATTTGCCTTCCACCATATTAAAGTCATAAACTGCACACTCAGAACAATGCAGCTTTCAGCACATTCAGTGTTTGTGGTCTGCAACTCTCCTTATCCAGGTGTAGACATTTCAAAAGACCTGTGTTTAACTGTGTCATTCATGCATGCTGTATTTATTTATTATTTATTTATTTATGTATTTATTTAATTATTTATTTATTTAATTATTTATTTATTTATGTATTTATTTATTTATTTTTTAAGCAGGAAAAACCACATTGAGATTAAGAAGCTCATTTATAAAAGTGTCCTGGCCAAGCACAATGAAAATTAATTATTTCATTCATTAAACTGAACATATAGATAGATAGATAGATAGATACTTTATTGATCCCAAGGGAAATTCAAGTTTAGATAAATATGTACATGTACATGTCTTCAGCGCCTCTTAGTGGTTACAGTCAAACTTACACTCTTTAAAGGCACCTGCAGCTGTCCATGATATTTATATATTTGTGTGTATTAAACTTAGTGCATGTTCACTTCATGTCTTTGTGGCTCAAAACCTGCTGCGTAAAGATGTTGCATACATCATTTAAAATGCATGAGCATTAGACGTGCAGTCATTTTCTTTACCTGTGTCGAGTAATATCATTCAAAACATTTCTCTTTAAAAGAGTGAAAATAGCTCGGACTGTTTTTGTTTGGATCGCTGTCGTGTCGTATTTTCAGTCGATGTCTTTAAATGCAGCAGAGGAGTACGACCTCGAGGTCGCTGAAAAACTCCCAGCTTTATGAAACGAGACAAAGATAAATGTGACCCAGGATGGACGACGTAACCTGCGCTCACCACGCAAATGAGCCCTGCGCAAAGTTCAGAAAATGTTCAAGGCTGTGAAGGGAACACACACACACACACACACACACACACACACACACACACACACACACACACACACACACACACACACACACACACTGCTGCTCACGTCTGTTCATCTCTTCACGTCTGTCTGCCAGGACCAGAGTGTGAGGGTGGAGAGAAGAGACAAAGTGTGAGAGTTCGTCAGGATGCCTGGCAACAAGGGAAAGGACGAGAATAAAAAAACAGAGATTTAGTACTGATTAGCCTCACCTGTTAAAGTCCAGCCTGTGGGACTGAAATTTAAAATCTGTTCCTGATCCTTCATTAAAGACAGGTTGTGATTTCTTACTCTCCTCCAGGAGCCGAGGCTCTAATGTCCTCACTCTGCAGAGCACCATATGGCACCGACTCACACAGTGAGCGTCCAGCTTGTTTATCCAGTGAAACACTTCTCACAGTCACTGGTGAAAGTGAAAGCTGCCTGGATTCTGTCCTTCTTCTTCTCTCTGTTTTTTAAATGTGTAAAACCTTTTATCACCAAACTCAGACTCTTCACACAGAAGCTTTAATGCTGCGGAGGTTTCTGGTAAAGACTCCTCCTCTAACATGTGTTTCTTTACACGCTTGATGAAGATTACTCATCACATGGTCCAAAATCACAGAGTGGATTTATAACCCTGCCAGCGCCTCCGCCAAACAAACAAACAAAATAAATATGAAGTGGACATTTTTCAGCTTCGCTGCCAAGAAGAAGACGCAAAGCCGGCGACTGAGTCAGAGATCTATTCCTGTACGAGTGTCTGCAGTCTGAAGGATGCTGCTCTCTCTCTCTCTCTCTCTCTCTCTCTCTCTCTCTCTCTCTCTCTCTCTCTCTCTCTCTCTCTCTCTCTCTCTCTCTCTCTCTCTCTCTCTCTCTCTCTCTCTCTCTCTCTCTCTCTCTCTCTCTCTCTCTGTCCACCTGTTTGAAGCACTCACAGTCTCACCTTCTTCTTCTCCCTGTCTGTTTATTCACTCTATAGACCGCTGCTATCTCAAAGTACACATTACGTATGAGCGAACAAAGTGAAACATGGAACAGAGGCGCCGTCACATCTCCGTACGTCATGTGGAGTCAGGAGTCGGACGTGTGATTTTTCTGATCGTGCGATGATGCAGGCAGGCGATTTGCT
Organism: Symphodus melops; assembly: GCF_947650265.1. Lineage (NCBI taxonomy): Eukaryota > Metazoa > Chordata > Actinopteri > Labriformes > Labridae > Symphodus > Symphodus melops. The sequence continues at coordinate 18,836,724 of NC_136711.1, read as the reverse complement.
GTGACGCAGCGTCACTGATGTTTGAGTGTTGTTGACCAGCTGCCGGCGTTCTGCATGGACTTGAATCCTTCTGTTTTGGAGTCATTGCAGCACAAACACGCTGGTTTATTTTACTCGTCGTCTTGTTGCCTTGTTCCTTCTGCACCACTGGGCTCTTCAGTGGTCTGAAAACTTCTGTGTGAAAACACATCAGGTTCATCATTGGACATCAGCAACATGAACATAGAGACAAATCACACAGCAATGTGGTAAAGGGACTTGAGCCTACTCAAAGTGCTTTCACACACACACACACACACACACACACACACACAAGGACACATCAACATGTTTCTGAAGGAGCTGGGGATTGAACCTTCGACCCTCTGGTTGAGAGACGACGACTCTACCGACTGAGTCGAAGCGTGTCTGTCCTCAGTGGACATGTGGATGTGTGGGAGCAAAATGTGCAAATGATGGTGGGATGAGAGAGAGAGAGAGAGAGATGGAGCTATTCTGGGGTCGGACTTATATTCCCTGAGAGCGTCAGGCTCGAGGTGCTCTGATCAGGACCGAACCGTCCTCTAGAAATAAGGAGTCACCATAGTCATATGTATCATAGGGTCGATAAGAGTTCATCACCAAGTGGACACGTGATCAAGGTTTAAATAAACAGAGTTGACTTCTGAAATAAAAAATAAAACCTCAAGTGAAAATGTTTGATCAGTTAAACGCCCAACAAGTGACAAGTTTTCTAGCAGAAGATAAAATACCAGGCGACTTCTACTTTCTCCAGTCTGACCCCGGGAACAGTCTGAAGGAGCCAAACTGCAGCTGCTCCAGTAGTTGTTGCCACTAGCAACAGTATGCTGGGAGCTGCACACACACACACACACACACACACACACACACACACACCTCTGAGCCTCACTGTTGCAGTAGATGACATTTCCCCTAATTACCATGAGCATATGAGCTAAAGCATATTTTTAAAGCTTTCATTTTCTGATCTGCTGCTGTAAACACACACCGGTGCACCAAAGGCGTATCAATCCGCCGCAGAAAGTAGTCCCGGAATATGTCACGCTTTCTCATCATGACAGTAACTGTGCATTTAGAAGATAAAACCACATTTTTTAACTTTTTATAACGCTAACGCTGAATTAAGTGATCCGTGTATGTTAACATGTAGAACTAAGAATGAGTATACAAGGAGTGGATGCATCCTGCAGTTTGGTGTTTTGTTTGTCTCCAGCTTGTTGTGCCTGAAATCTTTCTGACTGAATAAGCCTTCAAAGTAACGACGAAGACGACAAACTCCTGAGGAAAAACGTTGATTGAGGTCAGGAAAGTTCCTCTTCTCAGAGTCGCCCCCTGCTGGCCATTACGAATAATGCAGCATAAAGACACGAATGTGGAAGCTTCATTTTTAAGATTTGATACGTCTACCTTTTAAATGCACTTTCTGCTGACCTTAAACGGGCCAAAAAGATGAGTTATTAAAGGTGTATGTTTTTCTCAAACTCTGCATATAGGACAGAAAAGGTAAACGGTGTGGATGTTACTGCTTCATCATCCTCACACTCCTCGTTCTCGCTTCATGTTGCTTTTCATCTGCTGACACGCTTGTTTCTTTTTCAGTATCCATCATGGCTGCTTCACTTTCCTGCCTCTCATTACTCCCTGCCCCCCCCCTCTCTCTCTCCCTCTCTCTCTCTCTCTCAGCTCTTTCACTTCCTTTATCACTTTTACTTTCCCCCCAACGTATCGTGACATGCACAGGTGTAGGATGCATGCTAATTGGATGTGAACTTTGTGTGTGTGCGTGTGTGTGTGTGTGTCCTCCGCCTCCTGCTACATGTGTGTATTCATGTCGGGGGTCTGTGCTAAGTGGTAAAGCTTTCATGGGCCATGTGTTGCGGATGCTAATCACAGCACGTTAGCTCCAGGGAGGTCAAGGTTAGCATCAGCAGAAAGGACACAAAGAGAAGTCCATTAGCACGAAGCAGGAGATAGAGGCGGTTCTATGAGTTTTATGTATAAGTCCATCTCTTATATATAACTTGTCTGTACTGAGGAGAAAACTAGATCCTTGATGTTTTAATAACCTGACAGCTGCTAGTCAGCGCGCTGGGCATGAAATGCAAAAATCCATCCCCTCATCTGCCGCCTGGATTATCTCCCGATGTTCCCACTGAGAGCTGCTGACAGGTTTGGAGACAGTCAGACGCTGCTCCTCGGGGGGTCTGGCTTGTGCCCTCATGGGTCACTGTTCAGACCAGGTGCTGGAGAGAGTCGGGGGGGCACAGGTGGCAGACAGGAAGGGGGAGGGGGGGTGATAGGATCGGTCAGACTGAAGGGTCAAAGTAATCTATGTTTGTGGACAGTTAGATCAACCAGAGAGAGGCCAAGACATCAGGCGGTTTGTCTGCCGTGTCAGAAGGTGTTCAAGCTGTCAAAATGACTCGGAGAGTAAAAAACAGTCAGGTTTACAAGTTCTTCAGAATTCAGAGTGACTAACCATAAAAAACAAAAACGTGCAATGACCCGAAAGAAAACTCCAACTCTGTATTTTAGGGTCCATTTGTACAAGTTTGACTGACGTGTTTCACCACTCTCAGCTCTTTGAAGTCGTGCTTTATGTTTAAGCCTCATAGCCACATGTAGCATGTAGCATTTGAACCAACAGATGGGTAAAGGCAGAGTCGGTCTCCTGTGTTTATGTGTACATAGTTAACGGACCTGTGAGTGCGGTAAACCGTCTTTTCTCTGCAGATCAATAATGAGAGCAAAAGGTGAAACTGTTGTGTTGAAGTGTGTTATCATCACTTCCCGTCACGTTGACACTCTGTGCTGTTCCAGTGTCATTTCACCATGTTCTTGTTATTTTCTCTCCTCTGCTGTCTCTCGCCCTCTCACCTCAGCCCTCGCTCTCTTCACACTTTTCTTGCCTGTTTTTCTCCTGCGGATGTCTCGTGTTTCCCCGATACCTGCTCTGCTTTTGTTCTTAATATGTGAAGAAAAAAAAAAAACACAGAAAACTGGCAATGCATTCAAAAAGGTTGTTAACCTCGCTTCTAAATGAATACAATCCTCCATACATCAGTGGGGGGGTCACGGTGGGTTTCATCGCTGAAAACAGATTTAAAGGTCTCATATTCTGCAAACTCCTCTTCTCCATGTTCCTCTGATTCTAACATGTGTCTCTAGTCTGTCTACAAACCCCCCAGTGATGAGAAAAGTCCATCCTCTCCGTCTTCTGCCTGCTCCTCTTTTCAGAAAACGTGTGCTCAAACAGGCCGTTTGGAGATTTTCCTTTCATGACATCACAAAGGGCAGTAGCCCCTCCCCCAGGTGGGTGACACTCCCACAGCTAGGTGTTTGTTCTGCCCTCTGAGTCTGCCTTCTCACCGTAAACAATAGGACATGGAGCCAGAAAGCACCGAGTACACCTGAGTCCTTCCAGAGAGGGGGCGTGGTCAGACACAGCTCATTTACATATTTAAAGCTACAGACACAGAAACAGCCTGTTCTGAGCAGGGCTGAAACAGAGGGGTTTATAGACATGATCAAATACAGGATCAGAGTGGATTTACAACAACACACATGTTGAAGAGGAGCTCTGAGGTTTACTGGACTCTGATCTGGTTTCCTTGCTTTTGTGCAAATTGATAATCTTTGGGTTATAAGGTCTCGATGACGCTGATCCCCTCCGGCTGTTACAAACTGTTAACCTCAGCGTTGTCACGCGCTAACATTTCCCCTGCCGTCTCACAATTTAATGATAAAAACCAATAATGGGGAAAGGTGTAGCGGCGCTCCTGCACACGTCCCTGGTGTTTCTGTATCGTAAGCTCTGCTGGTGCAGGAAGAGTTTGCTGACCTTGCTCTTTTTTCTGCACCCTGCCTGCTTTACATTCACACGGCGATCTGCCTGAAGCTGCTCAGAATAATCTCTGAGTTTTCCCCGCCTGAATTAGCATCAAGAGCTTTTCTACTACAGCAGAAGCGTTTTCCTCTGCAGTAAAAATAAAAAATAATCAATTTATTTTCTACGCAAACGTTTGAGCTGCTGGGCTCAAGAGTTTGGATACGATTATTTTCTTTTACTCGACATTGTAAAGCATCAGCTAAAATCAGCGCTATGAATACAAAACATTTGGCGTTGATAGTAAAGAAGTGAAGGACTGTATTTTTGTTATAAAATGTGTTACATGAATAATAAATGTTTAAACCAGCAGAGGAGCAGCTCGCCTCAGTGGAGTGGTCTCTGAAGTGCGTACAGGTTCTTACCTTTTCCACCTTCACCGCTCCCACACACCTGTAAAGGCTTCAGAGACCACTCCTCGACCAATCACAGCTGAGCTGCTCCACTGCTGTTTGACCCGACGACAGCGCACCTCGTATTATCTGAGCACGCCAGCTTCCTTTTTATTGTACATTTAAAAAGTTGAACAAACAAAACAAAGTCAACCGATTGAATATTTAACTATTGATTAATCGATCAATTTGTCCACAATTAATCCAGACAAGTGGACAAATGTCTCTTCAGCATGGTAGAGACATCAATACAGTCTTAGGTTAGTTGTATTGTCCCAAACCATATTTCATTTAAAGTCATTTTTATTTTTTATTTTTTTATTATTTATTTAGGAAAAGCATTTTAGAGTTAAATACACAGAAAAACAATCGCTTGACTCCTCCATCAAACTTTTAAACATTGGAGCTCAGTCTTTGTAGACAGACAGAATTTAAAGTGATTTTAAACCAGAGTTAAAAAAAAAAAACAACAACCTGAAATGAACACATTTGTTTATTTTGTAAATTTTAAATTAATTTATTGACTGATTAAAAAAACTGAAATCAATATATAGGCAGGTATATAGAATATTTGTGTCTATATTTAGATCATAATTAGTCAGAGGAAGAAGTTCTGTGTTTTTATTTCATCAACACTGGTGTTCCCCACACACACACACACACACACACACACACACACACACACACACACTCTTTCCAGCTTCTTCATTATTCTGATCTTGTTTGCTTGTTTGTTTTCCCTGCATCGCTCTAAACACACACACACACACACACACACACACACACACACATCTTGGCAGCTTTATCGTTCGCCCACTCCCCTGTGTTTGGGATAAAGCCTAATTTCTCGACGGAGGATGTGATGGTCATGTGTTTGTGTGTTTGTGTGTGTGTGTTCGAGTGTAACTGATTGAGATGGACGAGGAGCAGAGAGGCTTCCAGCAGATGCAGTCCGTCTGTCCCATGGTGCATCTGCTTGTCTCTCTGTTGGTGTTTTTCATGCATGCGTGTTTCCAGCAACACTCTGAAAACGTGTCGGAGACGTCAGATTTCATGTCTGCCCTCTGCTCCACGTACAGAGCTCCAGGAAACAACAACGTGACGGCAAAATGCAAACCTCAGGGTAGTTAACAGCTCCTGACGTTGCACCGCGGCGCTCTCTGGACCTGCTTGGTTCCGACATGTTTCTGCACATTATTATAACAGAAACAAGCAGCAATAACTCAACTCAAACTCTGCTCCAAAAAAACAATCAATGAACAGTCTCAAGTGTCGCTCACATTCTGCCGCCTGAGCGAACCAACATGGTGGCCATTGGCCGTACGAGCAGGCAGGAAGTCCAGGCCAGTGTTGCAGTTACACTTTCTTCAGTAACTTTTTTTTCCCCCTCGGCTTCAGTGGAGTCTTTGAATCTGGTGACCGGGGTTCAACTCCGACCCCGCTTCATGTCTTTCTCAGCTCCAGCTACATGCCTCCCTAAGGCATCAAATATTCTCTTTGTTTGCCGGGCAAGCGGCCGTGGATGAAACGTTTTCTGGAAGCCCTTCAATGGAGTCGATTTCTGGAGTTCCGCAGTTTGATTGTGATTTCACTCTTCATCTGTCGGAGAGATTTACTGAAAAAAAAAGCCCTGAGAGGTTTTGATCGTTTGGACCTGAAAACCAGGCTGAGTGATTCATTCAAAATCTGTCTGTTTCATTGTGTTCAGAAATATTCTCCTCTCATGTGGGACTGTTCCTTCGTTCATTGTCTGTGTGTGTGTGTGTGTGTGTGTGTGTGTGTGTGTGTGTGTGTGTGTGTGTGCGGGTGCACTGAACCCTCCGATGACTCACTCCTTTTCACACAGACTCAGAGCGATGGATCAGAGTGTGTCGGCTTGGCTGACTGAAAAAGCATCGAGGTAGAAGTCTGTGTGACTTCAGAACTTGTATTTATTGGCTGTGATTTATATCTCTTGTTTTTCTTCAACTTTTCTGAGGAAACTAGAACATTGTATTCATCATTATTGTTGTACAATGTCATTATTATTATTATGATTATGATGCTGCTGCCAGGTCGCTAATGAGATGCAGTGATTTATTCAGAGTGAAGTGTAAACTGAAGTTCTGGGTAGTTCAGGAACATTTGTGTTGTGTTGATTTTGGCGCCCCCTGTGGGCAAAGCACTCTAACGTCTCTGCAGATATTTTCCTGTATCTGTCAGATTTTTAACCGTCATACGTGTCACTGACTGAAACTCGCTCACCGAGCCAACGACAGCGTGATCAGTCTGGTTCCGGATGTTTCTTTAGTGATCATACAGAGACATTGATATGAATTCACTGTTTTATCGTTCTGGGGAGTTCAGAGATTCTTATCAGTGGCTTTAATCCTGCTTCTTCCTGCACTGCTGGTTCCTTATTCTGACATGCTAATCTCTCTCTCTCTCCTCTCTCTCTCTCCTCTGTCTCTCTCTCTCTCCTCTGTCTCTCTCTCTCTCTCTCTCTCTCTCTCTCTCTCCTCTGTTCTCGGCTTTATTCATTCATGCTTCCTGCCTCACTCCTCTCCTGCTCACTGCTTCACATGTACGCGACAGGCTCCACTGTCACACACTCTTCCCTAACACGCCTTCCCTCGTCACTCTCCACCTCCTCTTTCTCCTCCTCTTCCTCCTCAGTCAGTCGTATTCATCACATCATCTTGCGCTCCTCTTCATCCACCCTGACAGGGTTTTCCACATCCCTGCTTCCACTGCTGCAGTTTTTCAAATCACTCTTAGCATTTCGTTCCGCCTGTTTAGAAAAGAGCTGCCTCAGATTTTGTCGCTAACTCTTCATTCAGCCTCGTCCAATCAAAGTACTCCATGAAGTTTCAAGTTGAAGCCACAAATCTCATGACTTTAAATTTACAGGAACCATTTCCCAGAGTGTCGTAACACAACCTCCATCCATCATTACCTGTACGGGGGGGGGGCACAGGGGGGCTGGAGCAGCTCTGACAGCTGCCCATCAACCACTCACGTTGTTTTCTTGATGATCCATGTCACGGGTCGACATCGTCTGTTCAGAATAAAAGGCTCGAGGAGCGTTCGAAAAGGGCTTTAAAGGAGGGAAAGTTCACTTCCTGTCTCGTGTAGTTTGTTACATCTGACTCTCCGCTCCGTCTGTTTCTGCAGCTCTCACCCGCTGACAAGAGTCTGGAGTTTGACAGAGACTTTCGCATCCGGCACTACGCGGGCGACGTGGTGTAAGTATCCCAACCTTTGATTTATTCAGCTAAAGCTTTTAACTGAATACATATTCATGCATCAGAGCTGCAAAACTCAAACTGCCCGTTTTCTCTTTTTTTGACTTTTAGCCACTTGAGGAAAGACGAGCAACACTTACCTCACTTTAAATGTTTGCACGCAGCCACTTACCCTGTGAGAGGGCTTTCATTAATAACCAGCATTCATGATACTGCTAATTTGATTTATTCTGAAGGTTTGGATTTCATGTATTCAGCTTCACCCTGACGTTTCACTTTTCATGTAAAATCTAATCTTGACTCGAGTGCAGGACGGGAAGAAATGACAAGATTGGTGGCGCCGATAGCGCAGCGGCAGCGCGCGCACCATGTTGCGAGGCTTTGCTCCTCGCGCGGGCGGCCCGGGTTCGCGTCCGGCCTGTGGCCACTTTCCCGCATGTCTCTCCCCACTCTCTCCCTGTTTCCGACTCTATCCACTGTCCTATCAATAAAGGCAAAAAGGCCAAAAATAAACCTTTAAAAAAAAAGAAATGACAAGATTAACAAGACAGAGCAGAAATACACCCATGATGATGATAATCTCTCACCTGGAGCCGGTCGGAGGCGGCGTGACCTTTCTATATTGTTCCTGCAGCACGGTGCATAGAGTCTCCGTGCACGTAACTAAACAGCTGCTTTATGTTTCTTCTCCACTTCTTTCAAATATTCTCATCATAGCGTCGTGCAGTGGGCTCTGTTGCTTCATCTACTCCTTCAGTGTTGATTCTGATGCCACACTCAGACACACACACATGCACACACACACACACACACACACACAATGCTCTCTGCTGTTTTTCGATCCATATTCAAAAGTCAGTGAACCACAGCTGGAACCGGAGCAGCCAAAATGTTGTGATGGAGCCTGAGAGAAATGTGGGCTCGAGGTGACTCTCTCTGACTGCTGCATTTATTAACATCTTAACATTGACGCCGCCTGAATACCAGTCACCTCGTGTGACCTCGAAGCGGCTCCGTTTGACGAGTCGATGTTAATCCCCTCAAAGAAGTCCTGACTTTAAAATCAGTCAACACACACACACACACACACACACACACACACACACACACACACACACTCACAGGAGGATTACTGCTGAGTAATGTGAATGAGGAACGAGTCGATCAAAGAGTATTTCATGCACTTACATTTCCAACACGGCTCCGCGTTGTTTCACTTTGATGTGCGTCCCACATCCTGGTCCGTCGGCGAGGAGAAACCGATGACATTAAAAATACGTCTTTGAAAGAAGTAAAGTGGAATAACCAACTATTTAAACCTCCTTCATATTGAAAACAAAAAGCACACACACTTAAAGACTCTGCACACACTCAACAACGTCTTCATTGAAGGACCTGCACAATACTGGCAGCACCACTTCCAGCTCCCTGGAGGACTTGGACATCATTCAAATGAATAAATCACACACACACTAAGTCCCCAAAAAGAGCTCTCAGGGAAACATGTTGAGCCCATAAGTGTGTGTGTGTGTGTGTGTGTGTGCCACCCGGGGGAGGACTCGGGCAGAGGAGTTGGGCCGGCTGGCCGATTGATCCCCGAGCCACTTAGAGCGGCTCCAGCATCATCTCACAGCAGGATGACCGCTCACAGCAGCGATTCGCTTCAAGCGGATATTAGCATGTTGCTCATATTTAGACGAACAGAGGCGGAAATTTATGCACCCACTTTATCAGGTACACATGCTCATTAATGCTTTAATCTGATCAGACACAGTGGGTTATTGACTCAGGGGAAGAAGCCTCTCACTGATTCAGAGCCACTCCAGATATCTGAATAAACAGAGGCCAAAAAGGCCCATTTTAATTAGGCGACATGGTTTTTAGTGTGTAATGGGGTTTAAGTGGTTTGGCATCTCGACTTTGACCTCGTCGCTCCTCGCAGATTCATTTCAGATGCAAACGTTTGAGGGGTGATGAGAGGTCGTCCCTGTCGCCGGACGCTGGGGTTGTGATGGTTTGAGTGGACGCAGGACACTTTGCAGGGCAGCGATGGCGACAACAGCGCAGAGGGAGCGAAGCTTGAATAGACGGTTCAAACTGGAAGGATGTCGAGAGAGGCCTGAACGTGTGTCGTCTCTCTTCACAGGTACTCGGTGGTCGGTTTCATCGATAAGAACAAAGACACTCTGTTCCAGGATTTTAAAAGGCTGCTGTATAACAGGTAACACACACACACACACACACACACACACACACCTGCTGCTCTTTAATTACACCAACACAGCTAATCCCCCCCTCTTATCCTCCTCCACCATTTCTCCTTCTATCCTCCCGTGTTTTCCTTCTGCTGCATATAAATGAGTGGTGTAGTCATTCCTGACCTGTCTGATAAGCCTTTTATAATGCTCTTAATGCGGGTCGACAGGATTATACCTGGAGAGCTACGGGTGCTAAGATGTAGATTCTTGCATGGTAGGAGTGATTCAAATACTGAAATATTACTCACCAAACGTTTCCTTCCCGTCCAGCTCGAACCCGGTACTGAAGGCGATGTGGCCCGAGGGCAAGCTCAGCATCACCGAAGTGACGAAAAGGCCGCTGACGGCTGCGACGCTCTTTAAAAACTCCATGATCCTGTTGGTGGAGAACCTGGCCAGCAAGGTGACGCCTCATTATTTTTACATGCAGGGCAAAAAACAGCATTTAGCCACCTCTGAAATAATCTGAAAGAGCCGTTTGAAAGATCACTTCACATCACTTTAAAGAGGTCTGTGCCCTCGAACACGGAGCTCCCTCTCCAAACTTCTGCTGCATTTTACACTTTTGTTCTTTTTGATTTTTGCTAAAAGGTTAAATGTGGTATGAGCCCCCCTCCCACACACACACACACACACACACACACACACACACACACACACACACACACACACACACACACACACACACACACAGCACATGAAACAAACTGAGAGAAGCTGAGAGTCTCTTTTAAGTTTCTGAAAATGTGAAATATGCCAGCAGTATTCTGTCGAGAACGAGATAGTTATATGTAAAACAAGCCGGGCTGATGCTGCACGAGCTGGAGGGGGTTTAACTTAACTTTTTTTTTTTTTATTATTATTATTATTTTTTAATGATCTGAAACGTTGGATGATTTTTCTGCCACGTTTGGTGTTTCTGTTTTTTTACGACTGATGTCGAAAGTCACGAGTCCATTCAAAGACTCCGGGACATTTTCCTAAAAATGTGCCTGCACTAAACAACTTACAGACAGCATCAAATCGCCATGGCAACCGCAGGCATGCCCAGTTCAATCTGTCTTCCAATGTTCTTTTTACAAGAAGACTTCAGAAAGTTCTTTAAGGTTTCACTTTTTGTTCATTGAACTACACTCTCCTATGCGTTGGACATAATGTGTATTGATTGAGTATTTATTGACAGTTGATTTACGGCGATAGAACTGATGCTGCTGTGACCGTTGACGTGCTGTCGCTCTCCACAGGAACCATACTACGTTCGCTGCATCAAACCCAACGACGTGAAGTCTCCTCTGCTGTTCGAGCAGGAGCGCTGCAAACACCAGGTGGAGTACCTCGGGCTGCTGGAGAACGTCAGAGTGCGACGAGCCGGCTTCGCCTACAGACAGACGTATCCTCGTTTTCTACAGAGGTAACCATGACGACGAGACTCATCCAAACTGGACCCCTGTTTGTGTTTATCGTAACGTAAAGAACCACCAGTTATTTTTCTCAACTAAATGATCGGCTGATTCTTTTCATGGTTAAAGAAGTTATATGTATCTGTCACCTAGTGTTTAAAATGGGTACTGCAGTCCAAAATTCAAAACATCAAAATTAAAGACTTAGACTTAGACTAAACTTTATTGATCCTTTGGGATGACTCCCTCAGGAAATTTAAGAACAATAAAATAAAACAATAAAATAAATAATAATACTCAAATCCTCAAATTTGAGACCCATCCAAAATCTCCAACACAAAAATTGGCTCAATGTGAGGTGCGTAAATAAATCCTACAGCTGGAGGTGTTTATGAAGCGTGTTAATAAATCTGACAGCCACACACTGATACGATCTCAGCCGGCTGGATGAGTGCACTAATCCAGCGATACAGAGGATAATCCACAGAGCAAAGAGAAATCATCATAAAGCATTACAATACTTTTTCAAATTCAGCAGTCTCATACGAGCCGTTTCTCTTCCTGTGCAAGAAGAGAAGTTTCTCCTGTCGAGAAAGTGGAGACGGGAGATTCTGTCACATCAGGGCGACACTTTGGAAAGTGTCAGTGGACGGATGTCTGACGTGTCACTTCTTGTTTCCCTGCGAAGGACGAAGAGGGGACGAAGAGCCTCCCTCACGTCAGATAACACCCAGAATCCTTTGCTCACATATTGTCCTAGCGCACATTAAAAAAAAAACCATTGTGTAACAGATAAGATCGTAAGCATTACAAGCTGGTTCAGATTTGATTCCGTCTATGATAATCTCCGTTACCAGCCTTTAAGTCGACATCTATCTCCCTGTAATTCGATCCAAACGGCATCGTGCAGATTTTTCCCGCCCTGATGGTCAATGACACACTCTCATAAACAGATCGTAAACACCCGCTTGTTGCGGCCTCGTCCTTCTTCCCCAGCTGTCACATTTGCACACTGCCCTCGTATGATCTGTCCTGTTGGAAGGAGGATTAGATAATGACTCTTTTGCATAACACGCTAAAAAGAAATCCGACTCCAGTGTCACTCCAATCCCTCTCTCTCTCTCTCTCTCTCTCACTCTCTCTCTCTTTCTCTTTCTCTCTCTCGCCCTCTCTCTCTCTCTCTCTCTCTCTGGTGAGTTTATAGTCTTGATTTTACGTCACAGCCTTGCCAGTGGTTCGGCGGTGAAATCCTGGAAGACGCAAAGCAAGAATAAGATTAAAAAAAAAAAAAAAACCTAACAAGTCCAGGGCAAATAGCCAATCAGAGTTTAGGACGTACCTGGATGATACCCACCTGGACACACGCTTGCTCATGTTGGATGAAGTTGGAACCATAAACACTTCCCTGAGCGACGATGCGATGTGAGGAGACGTGAAGGATTCTGGATTTCTAATTATAACAGGAAAGGCAATTCAAAGGAGTTAACAGAGTAATAAAACATAATAAAAAAGGGCAATAAAACATCACGGAGAAACATTAAAGACAGATTGGTTATGGAAAGAAGTGGGAGTAAAAGACTGAGTGTGATTCACTCCTCTGTTGTTCATTGTGAATGAACCTCATAAAAAGCTATAAACACACAGACATGTTGCTAAGCGATGTGGCATATGTTGGTGGGCGGGGCTTATCTCGTCCTCCAGACGAGCTGTTTTTGGTTTGTTTTTTTTACTCCTGGGTCTTCTTCAGGCGGCCCCAAGTGGACACTCGAGGAACTGCAGGATTTGGCGCTTCCACATTAGCTTACATTTTCAGTCCCTGCAGGTCGCTGTGACCAGAAGCTGATTATTCACTGAAGAGAGATTCTCCTTCACTCTGTTCCTGCCTGAAGCTTCTTCATGCAGCTGTTGTTCTCTGATGTGTTCCCCGATTCAGGTACAAGATGATCTCGGAGTTCACGTGGCCGAACCACGACCTTCCGTCAGACAAAGACGCGGTGAAGAGGCTCCTGCAGGGCTGCGGGTTCGACCACGACGCGGCCTACGGAAAAACCAAAGTCTTCATCCGCACGCCGCGTACCCTCTTCAGCCTTGAGGAGCAGCGGGTCGAGATGGTCCAGAGGATCGTCCTCTTCCTCCAGAAGGTGAGTCAGACCGCTTCACCTTTGTTTCCTTTATATTCTCTCAAAAACCGACTCGGGAGGCTTTGAAACTCAGATCAATAACGTCGTCTAAAAATGAGAATTATTGATGCTGAAACATTTCCCTGCCAGATGTTCACAGCAGAGTTTTTGAGAAGCCCCCTGCAGCTTCTTATTACGCTTCATTCTTCTCTAAATCAGCTTTGCTTCTCTCCGATTTAAACGAGTTTACAAAACTGGAACTAAAAATCCTTTTTTTTATGATCTTGAACATTTTCTCCATTTGTGAACGTTCGATTCGTCCTTGTGAATTCTTGAAAGCGGCAGTCATCAAAAAGCTATTCTCGGACGAAGAGGCCTCTTCTCCTCTTCTCACTGAGAATTCAGCGGCTTCGTTCTGCACGTCGATAACCTCCGAGGCTCAAACCTTCCTCCCTGTCAGACGGGCTCGGAGGTTATTTTTAAACTAATCTCATCTTGTTTTATCTGCTGCAGCCTCTTCCTCGTCTTACCGCCCTCAAACCTGCACATCAGCTTTTCCCTCCGCTGACCACATGTGTATGATTCACTCATTGTCTGCGTCCTTGTATGATTTCAGTGCACACGCCAACACGTGTCAGACGTGTGCACACGGCGAGCATCATGAGAGATACATGTGGCGTTCTGCTCTGTCTGGCGCTATGCTAATCGCCTGGATGCCGACAGCGTCGTCTCTGAGTGACAGGCAGGAGATGAGACACCCGACGCCTGGGAGCGAAATGATTGACACTCAGACAGTTTCCCCCGTCTTCTTGTTGGATCAGAATTATCAGATAGTTTCGATCGTCACCCTCCCAATGCAAACATCTGCTGAGCCTGAGCACCGCTTGACACGATTGGGATTCAAATCGCTCGCCGTATTCGGTCTGTATGGATGTTACATGACCGCTGTCATCGGTTTGAAACCCTGAAGGAATCCTGACGAAAAAAGCTATTTTTGCATTTTATGATCTGAACCCTCTTCGTGTCCAAATACATGACTGCTGTGAAGAGAAGACGCAGTTTATTAATGATTTGTGGCTCGCAGTGTTTGAGGCGTTTCTGTGGTCGTGAGCCTCAGCGGGTCACGTGGTCACATTCCTGCACGCCATGTTGTTTTTGTGTCTACCTCTCCCTCGCTCTCACACATGAAGCGGTTCTCCGGGCCAAATTAACTTCTGTTGCTGATTGATTGGTTGACCTCTCTATTGATCTGCGTGACCCCCCCCCCCCCCCCCCCCCCCCGTTCGTGGGCCGTTCCCACAGACGCAGCAGACGAGTGATCCTCCACCTCTCCCTCAGGAGAGTCCGATCTTGCATCACGCAGGATGAGCAGGCTTTGATAAGGAAGAAGGGAAAGCCCGGAGGAACCACACCGAGACAAACAGCACAAACGGCGTTGACACACACAGTCAAATAATGACGCCACAGCAGAACTGACTCTCTGTGCAAACATCCCAGCCCGAGTCTGATCTGCTGCGCTCAAAAATCCCCTTATCAGCACCTGGCACACCACGCCAACTTACGCCAGCCAGGGCCGCAGCGCCAGATCTGTCAGAGGCTCAGACGCACTTCTCCTCGCTCTGTTTGCCTCCTGGATTTAGAATAACACCCACCGATGTGATCAGCCTGCTTCCTAAAGGCAGGGCGAGGGATCGCTTGGACTTCCTGTCCCTTCAGCTTTTAAGTAGAGTGAAAATAATCAAACGATTGAGGTACCGATCAGAAATCCCAAGAAGGCCACGACAAAGACTTTTCAGAAAGTTAAAGTGATCCTCCCTGAGCACATGATCAAAACAATCAGATGGATTCACAACTTCCTTTTCAGTCGTTTTATGTTATTTCACGTTTTTATGTTGAAACAGTGAAGAGTAAAAGAAATAAAATACAAGTCATGATACGATTCAACACAATGTGACAGCTCACCGTACGACACAATACAGTATAATACGCTCTGATACACATTACTGTCCATGTGGGGATGTTTGACTTGGAGGCATTTCAACTTGTTTTTACACCTGAAAGAGGACGTGAAACGACACCCCACTGAGGGACCGTGAAACACTTGGATCCTTTCTTTAAAGGACAAATGTGCAACTTTTTGATCCAGTATTTGTCGCCGTTGAGCTCCAGGATGAAACCAAAACAAACTCTCTCTCCTCCAGCGACACACCTCCGACCCCTCTCCACTCTCGTATCAAACAAAGGAGCTGTCAAACAGAACGCATCATATCTGAGAAGTAAGTGTAAAGCAGCGGACGGAATTCTCCGAGCTGCATTGTTGTGCTAGTAGGCTAATGTTAGCATTCTGGAGTTAGCTTGTAGCTTCACATTGCATGGAGTGCTCTCGTGTGTGCGTCTGCAGCCGACCTTCCTCTTCCCATCTCTAAACGTATCACACTCAGCCCTGTGTCTTCACTCCTCCACCTCCTCCCTGTACGACACAATCCAGTCATTCCCACTTCATGAAACAGTGAGTGGAATCAAACATAGATACAGATGTTTTAAATTAAACATAGCTCCACCCCCACCACCTTTTCTCTGCGGTAAAAATGAATATTTCATCAATTCAAGCTCAGCCATCCACATCACAGTAAGTGTCTGCGCTTGTCAGAACGGCCATGATGACGCCCCCCCCCCCCTCCTCCTCCCCCCCCTCCCCCTCCCCCTCCTCCCCCCCCCCCCTTGTGTGCTCTGAGCTGCCGCCTTAATTGCTTTCCAAAGCTTTACACAGCCTCCTCTGTGACGAGGAGCGTTTAATATCGCAGCAGGGCCGCGGGGGGGTTCAAGCTCAGAAAAGAACCGAGACGTTTATGTGTTGGATGAGTCGTGTTAATTGTGTAGGAATAGATCAAATCTTCCGGATTTTTTTTTTTTTTCAAGCTATTCAGACATGAGAATGGCAGTGTAGTATAACTGGCTTCTTCCTGCCTTGTTAGCTCTGCCTCTCTTCTGCTCAACTGTCCAGAACTGATCCGCCTCTCAGCAGAAACATGAGCTCTAATCCTTCGATCCCCCCCGAACCTGCAAAGTGCTTCACTTATCATCAAAAGCAATCACTCCTATAAAACCTGCCGTGTGTGAGAACCAACCTGCAGATCAAAGGAGGACGCTTTAAGAGAGATCTTTTTTTTTTGTCTCAATAAGACGTCTACGTTTTGGAACAGAGAAAATGTGCGTCTCACTGAAATAAAGCAGAACAGATTTGTTCTAGTCAGCACTGAGTCTGAGCAGGAAACATTTACCGACTTGTTTTGTTCCATGAATAATGAAGCCTAATTTGTGAGCGTCCTGTTTTGTATGCAGCGTGTTTTATACTGCCACTTACACCACCCTCAGTCATGAACTCATTCCCAGTCAGAATCCATATTTCAGATATTTTCCTACAAGGGCTCAGACTCGACTCCCTTTGTGCGTCCTCCTCTCTTTGAAGCCTTTGAATGTGTGCGAGCGCAGAAGTTTGGTCACGTTGATTGAAGGTAGAAGTCTGTTTGGGGTTTTCTGGTGAGTGGCTCACAGCCAACGGGATTCAGCCTCTGTCGCGTTGCTTCCAACCCAAACACACACAAACCTATTTGAATAATACTGAATGTTTTCCAAACAGGGGTGAGGACTCGTTGCCAAAGGGTTTAGGATGCTGACCGTGAAACTGGTTGCAGCTTCGCAGATGTGACTAATCGCATTCAGCGTGTTTTGTTTTTTGTTTTTTTAAATTATTTTTGACTTGAAAGAAATATGCATGCTCATTTGTTGAGAAAAGAAAAAGCTTTAGTATTAAAGCATGAGTTCATTCTGTCAGGGCTCGAGTGGGGGACTTGGAGGGTCACAGCTTGAAGACCCAAAGAATGAGGAGGGAATAGAGACAGAGCAAGAAAAACAACAACGATGAAAAAGATCGTTTTAAAGCAAAGTACGGCCCCTGGTTCATTTGTGGCCCTTGAGGGTTTTTATTTTATTTTGCAGCCCTCGGTCAGATCGGCATATGGCTTTTTTTCCTTTTTTTTTTTTCATGTTAGCAATAGCTGAAAATGTTCATGTTCAGTAAAATGTGTCTTTTTTTTTTTCCGTAACTTTTTTCCAATTTTCTTTGTCATCTATAAAAATAAACCTATGCACAGTTTTTGCAAAGACGCAGGCTGTTGTTTAACCATCTAATGACCTGAGCTAAGTACAGCAAGCTTTTACAGAAACATGAACAATGTGTCGTCCTTGATTCAGAGAAATAAGAAGTGTTTGATTTCCTTTTTATTAAAGGTTTTCTTTTCGCAAGCCTTTTCAGTTTGGACACCTCTGATTTAAAGCCGCCGCGTCGTGTGTTTGTGGTATTAGCTCGATCAGCTGCCGCACACTTCACAATATCTGAACAAAGAGTCTTTGAGCTTGGCTGGAAAAACCCTGCAAACACACGCACGTCTCTTATTTAGGTGCTGAGACTTTAGTTATGACGCACAGAGATACGTTTTCTTTTCTATGTGCATAAAGCAACACAACATTTCCGACCCTTCTTTCAGCTTCACGTCGCTTCATGTGAAGCTGGAGCATTAAGAAAGCCTGAGTCCAGCTTTCAATATGTTTAAATAATGATTATAATAATAATTACTTTAAGCACATGCTGCTGACCGGTGGCAAAATTCCTCCGATCTATGCAGCCGGTCAGATCTAATTGATGGATGAGCCATCCAGAGGCATTCGATCACATCTCCATTCCTGTCCCCTCTAATTAGACCGTAGTGTTAGCGATCCGTTTGAACTCATTGCTTCCACATCGCTGTCCTGTACATTACTGCAGAGCTGGAGCTTTTGATGGCACCGGGAGCTTGATTGAAGGAAGGAGAGTCACAGTCAGTGTGCGGCTCATTGATGCTCTTTATTGATTTATGCTAATGGCTGCCGGCCTGATCCTTGGCCTGGTGTGCCTCTGCGGCAGCGCGCGGTCAGAGCACGTTGCAGCCTCACCAAATTGTGTCACACACTTTTAATCCACCCCTCCTCCCCCCCCCCTCCTGCCTACCATGTGCATCGAGCATGTCACTGGAAAAACTGGCCCAATATCCCCAGAGGACGTGGAAAGTCAGGCGTTCAGCAGCGGGTTGCAGTCAAGTGTGTCAATGGCACAGACACCCCCCCTCCCTCCACACACACACACACACACACAATCTGTCTTTTTCCATGTTGGAATTTAGGTGTAACTGACAGCGAGGTGAAGGGTCTTTTGTGGGGGGGGGGTTTTTGTTGTTGTTGAACCTTTTCAAACCTGCAGTTAGATTAAAGACCTTTTTTATATGAAAGCTGCTGTGAAATCAAAAAAAAAAAAAAATACATCATGCATTTAATGTCATGTTTATGCATACATCCGTTCTCTTAAGGAGGTTTTTTTTTTTCTCTCCGATCATTTAATAAAAAGAATTTGCTGAAACATGTTTGCATGATCGATTCGATTGACGAAAACGTAATCTCAATGAAGCTCCAGAGCCAGCTTCCTTCCCATTGGTTCCCATTGGTTGGTTATTCATTCATCCAGCATTGTTGTCCTATAAAAAGTTAAACCAACAAGTCATTCTGGAGTCGTCTGTCGAGGATGAAGCCGTTGGTAGTCTCTTGGTGTTTTTGACCTCCCAGCTTTAATGTGAACGTGTTCATCGGAGCCCGTCTGCTCGTGCTCATCATCTCCACAGTCACCTTCCAGCTTGCACTAGTTGCGCTGGCACATGTTTGATTGGGGAATGCTCTTTTACCCAGTGAGCTTTTCAAACCAGCCGGCCCCTCGTATAAAAAGACAAAAAAAAAAAAAAACAGCAATCTGTCCCACTTTGTTGCTATGTAAGACCCCCCCCCCCCCTTTTCAATCTGGCTTTGATGAGCTCGTAAATCCCGGGTTGGGTTGGTGGAGAGGGCGGGCTCCATGATGGCAGAGTCTCTGAAAGGATGATCAGATGGCTTTATTGGACTGAAGAGGACGAGGGCCTTGTTATTGGCCTGATTTATCCACATTCCCCCCCGAGTGTCATCCACGGCGTCATCACAGCCAGCCTGGAAAACCTGTTTACAGCGTGTGTATGTGTGTGTGTGTGTGTGTGTGTGTGGGCGGCTGATTGGCTCCATCATAATTCTAACCCCTCACCACTTCCCACCTGTCACACACCTTAATGAAGACAGTGGAGACATTTCATGTGATTCATTGTCGCTTTATGGTCTTTTTTTTTTATCTCCTCTTGGCTCCGCCCCCTCCTGCCTAAGAGCCTCACCATGTAATTACTGATTTGTAGCAAAGACAAACACAGTCGCTGATCTGGCAAAGACACGAAGGCGCCATGTGGACGTCACGCCGGCAACATCTCAGCCGAAATCCAACATGGCCACATTTTCAGTTTAGTTATTTAGTGTTTCATGTGTGCTGGGACGGTTTGAGGCTGATGGGTTTTTTTACAATTAAAGGATCTTCAGTCATAATCACATTTAATTAGTGTGATATTTTAAGGGATTAGATAAGATGGAGGGGGAGTTAGACGTTATAGGTGAACCTGAATGATAAATACCAGTGTTGTTATCGGTGATTCAAGCGAGTCCTCTCGTCTTGTCTTTGTAGATTCATCCGGTCCTCATGTCCCAGTTACATCTGCAGCATGTGATTATTGTTATTGGCCGGCTGGTATTTCCTCCTTCACCTTCCCTTCCTGTTGCAGATTGAGATTATTGATAGTGCTGCTCAGCGTTCGTCTCATGTTCTGCAACACGAGCCGATCGGTTAAAACTATGAATCACCTCAGCTGACTTCCTCACAGGCTTCAGGAGGAAATGCATTTCAGAAACTAACATGGTAAAAATGACTCTAAAGCTGCATGTTAATAAAAGAATAGATCAGATTTAAGAGTCACAGGCACTTTTATTGGAGTTCAACACAAACTGCTACGGTGGTTTTTTTCACTCACCTGAAGAGGTTTGAATTTGATGACTGCACAGTTTTCAGACAGGAAGTGGGTTCACTCTCAGCGTGGACACAAAGGTCTAAATTATGTCCAATGGACATTTGTGACCCCAAAAAGTCCCTGCATGAGAGATTTTTTCAAAGTAATTGGGGGTGGGATTTGCAGTGCAGGATATTTCTGATTGGTCGAATTCTTCCAGGATTTTTATTCCATCCATCGTTCTGTAATCGTCTGTTTTTTTAATGAATCATTCAGCTTCTAATTTAATCAGTTGCAGAGTATACAAGTGTTATAGGGTCAGCAGCATCAAAGCCCAACAAAGCTTTAAGGCCGAGGACAAAAACCTGGGAGAAAATCAAAACGACGGTGAGATGCAACCGGAAATCTTTGAGGTCATCTTTTCTGGAAACACAACCAAAGAGGTGACTTCCTGTTGGTCACGCCCCCATCTATACGCCATGTATACATGGCCCGGGTTCGACTGTGACCTACGCCTCTGTCCACACAGAAAAGGAGCCATAGCCTAGCATGGACACCCGGGCCATGCTAGGCTACGCCCGTGGGACGGGTCGATTATGGATGCATATGTAGCCGCTGCTGTTTTCTCACTCTCATCCATTATGTATCAGAGGCAGAGCGCGGTGGAGGCATCGGGGGAAGAAGGTCGTCTGCTGCCCTTTAAATGCAGAAGGAACATTTGAGACTTACAGTAACTCAGCAAGACGGGAGCTATTTTTAAACCTGCTGCCGGTTCCTTCAAACACACAGAATCAGAACGCTTCTTCTTTAAGATGTGTTTGTCTTTGTCAGATAAGATATTTAAAATAGATTTAAGACAATCTATGTTCCTTGTTAAAATCTCTCTCCTTTTCTTTGTTCTTCTGGAAGAGTCTCTTCTCTCTTATGATCGGACAGTGGGACAGATTTCTTCACTGTCTCACCTGATCTCAGATTAACAGACCTGGGACTTAAACTCTGAGGCAAAGGACTCTCAAACAGCTCTTTTTTTTTTTTTTTAATAAACATGGCAGGTTTCTTAACCACAGTCGTCGATGTGGCTCCATGCAACCAATGATCACATGAATGAATCTGCTGCATGACTTCTTTTCTTCTCTACCAATTACTGCAGCATCGAGTCTCATCAGGTGGAAACTGAATCCTCCACACTTTTAATATGCAAAATGTAAGAAATCCTTTTCCCGAGCCCTCGGCCTCCCCCGCTCTCTGAAAGATTAAATTGTTCTCTGTGATTATTCTGCTCCCTGCTTGGATTGAATATACAGGAGTGAGCATCATTATCTTTAACCTGTTTATTGCTCTGTGGCTCTAAATGCACTGATTATGAGGTAAAACACGAGCGTACAATCATGTAAATAATGAAGACGTCGTGCATGTGAGGGAGAGCCAGAATACAGTAAGAGGGGCAGCATATGGTGGGGGGTTTTATGGAGGTCTGGGATCAGGACTTATGGCTCCCCTGGGTCCCACTTCCATTTATTATTCATGTTTCAAAGGGCCTGATAGCCACTCAGCCTACGTTTGGTTACAGGCTGGCTTCAGGGGCGTTTTTAAGACCTCGTTTTGGTGTGAATCCAAATTTATTCAGACGCAACAAACCCGGATTTATAAGAATAACAGGCGTGAAACACGTGTTTACATGATGAGTGCTGAGAAACAGGAGTGTAAATTGAGAAAATGACAGCGTGGCAGACGGAAATACACTTTAACATATTAGTTATTACAGCGACATTTATGTGCTTTCACTCCTCGTAATTCTTCAACGCACGCAGAGGTTTTACTTTTTTTATAGCCGGCTATTAATCAGCGCTCTGTTAAGGCCTTAACATGTCTGTACAGCCGCTCTAAATGCTCCCTGATCCATCAGTGCTGGTGAAACATGTCCAGCAGATTAAAGTGCTGTCCTCTTATTTCACACCTTTTACGTCTTTTTCTAACCATAAAGGAGTCGATCTTTAAGTTTTCGAGTGAAAGCTCCCACTCAGAATCCTCAAAGTGTCCCGGTCTCATCCGTGTTCTCCGTCTCGTCCTTTGCCTCCAGGTGTGGAGGGGCACCCTCGCCCGGATGCGTTACCGGCGGATGAAAGCGGCCCTGGTCATCCTGCGGGCGTACCGGCGCTACAAGGTGAAGACGTACATCAAGGAGGTGAACCGGCGCTTCAGAAACGTGCGCTCCATGAAGGATTACGGCCGACACGTGAAGTGGCCCGCGCCTCCCAAAGTCCTGAGAAAGTTTGAGGAGGCTCTCAGGAGCATCTACAACAGGTATACAAATCATTAATCAATTAGATTGAACTCCTCTGCACCTGATCTGAAGGTTTAGAAAACAAGGCTCCTGATGTTCAAATGTGCTCAAAAGTACAGACTTTAAATGTCTGTCCTCTAATTGGCTGGGATAAATAGTGGATGAGAAAGCAAACACAGGAGGGAGCGTATGGCCTGGAGTGGGATTCTCCATCCAGATGAGTCCATTTGAAGGAGCGTCCTCCTGCTCACACTGGGCATTGATTTTTTCCTTCCTCGTCAGAGACTCATCACTTAGTGTTTCTATCGTCTGTGTCTTTTTTTTTTCCTCATTTGAAGGTGAGCGCAGCGAGAAAATCTCTGTCCTACAGAAAGATGTCGGCCGTCAGGATCTGTGCGTGAGCGGGCGGATAAGCAGAGCACAGCTCGGGGTCGGCTGCAGCTCCTGCAGACGGACCCACCGAGGTCTCGTGCAGTCAAATCATGAAAGGAATTCGATTTCCTCTGCTGACTGTTTTTCTGTGTGTGTGTGTGTGTGTGTGTGTGTGTGTGTGTGTGTGTGTGTGTGTGTGTGTGTGTGTGTGTGTGTGTGTGTGTGTGTGTGTGTGTGTGTGTGTGTGTGTGTGTGTGTGTGTGTGTGTGTGTGTGTGTGTGTGTGTGTGTGTGTGTGTTTTGATGTGTTTGCCTGCAGGTGGTGGGCGTGGACGCTGATCAAAGGTCTGTCTCCAGAAGAGGCCCTGCAGGTGAGGGCCAAGGTAGCCTGCCTGGAGGCTCTGAAGGGCCAGAGGCCCGATTTAGGACTACAAAGGGCCTGGGAAGGAAACTACCTGGTGAGTAGGTGGTCCGGCAGTTAGGTGGGGGGGGGGGGGGACAAACAGTAAGATACCTCAAGAGAGCTAAATTAAAACAAGATAACAAACTTGTCCTGTCTTCTTCACCGTCTCTTTAAAAAAGCGTCAATTTAAGAAAATGTTTCGAGGCCGTTCTTGAAGCTTCTGAATATTCAACATTCAGGAAGAGACACATGAACAATGAAAGCAGAGGGAACCTTCTTCCAGAGCAGAGTCCTGTGTCTCCAACGTGTGACGTGACTCCTGCAGGGACAGTAAGCTTAAGACGGACGAACTGTCCTGAAAAGT
The DNA here is from genome assembly GCF_947650265.1 of Symphodus melops. Classification (NCBI taxonomy): domain Eukaryota; kingdom Metazoa; phylum Chordata; class Actinopteri; order Labriformes; family Labridae; genus Symphodus; species Symphodus melops. Next base: position 18,813,060 of record NC_136711.1, on the reverse strand, counting down.
TTTCTCAGTTGTTTTTTTTTCTCTCTCTCTCTCTCTCCTTCAGAAGCGAGACAGCCCCGACTCCGCTTCATCATTCACACTTGTTTCCAGCGAGCTGCAGCGGAAAGACAAATTCATGAGAGTTTTATTCTCCTGCAACGTGCGGAAGGTAGGAGTCCGTTTTAAGGCCTTTCATCCTCCGCTAACGGCACGCCGCACACAGAGTCACGGCGTGCGTCCGTCTGGACAAACAAACAAACAACATGCACGTTGTCCCTGCAGGCGGTTTTGGATGTCAGCTCTGCTCCTGCAGTGTGATTGATGAGCAGCTTTGTGTTTTCCCAGATCAACCGTTTCCACAAGGCGGAGGACCGGACCGTGCTCATCACCGACCGCCACCTGTACAAGATGGACCCCCTGAAGCAGTTCAAGCCCATGAAGAGCATCCCCCTCTACAACGTACGATACACCACCTTCACTCCAACACTTCCTGTCTGCACACAGAGCGAGGCTCATGAGACTCACCTGACACAGATTTTAAACATCAGCTGAACCTGAAGCAGAGACATTAGAAATGCAAATCCCTTTTTTTTTTCTTTTTTTTTACGTGTGGCTGATTTTGCAACGTCAGCAGATAACTTGAACGAGCCGATAGAGTGATTGAGCTGAAGTCCGTATCGCACACTTCAAAATGAAACACCATAAATCATGATATTTTAATGCTGCTCCCAAAAGACTCTCTCAGGTCCAAATATTCATGACTGATCACAAAAACCAGATTCATTTAAAGAGAGTGAGTTAAACCGAACACATGTTCCCGGGTTCCCCTCTTTAAACTCTGATTGGTCCCCCCGGTCAAAAAAAAGTCTAGACACGCCCCTTTTTCAGCTTGTGTCAATCACAGCCATTAAATACTGCTTTTTTTTTGTCTCAAATAATACCAATCTGACAGACGTGTGTTTTTAATCCTCGACCTTAAAGACGTGGATAAATGGGCCGCAGTAATCTGACGTCGGGATTATCTCGATGGTATGGACTGTGCTGCTTCGGGGAAAGATTAATTACAAAGACGATCTCATTATACGCAGACTGTACTGAATATCAACTGGAGAGCTCTCAAAGCTTATTCTAATAATAAAAAGTATGAAGTGCCCAGTGTAATTACTGAGTGAACTAAAAGGATTATGCTTCACATCCAGCCTGTAATGTGCACGACTTTGACTTCCTGTCAGTGTGAGCGTGTTGTAGAGAAAGTGACAAACCCTGCCTGATGTTATTATCAGTATGTGTAGCTGAAGCTGAGCTACAGGTGACGGCGTTCTCACTGTCGATGTGCAAAGATCTCATCCAGCTCCACAATTGGCTGCTTTTAATTCATGTTCAGTCTGTGATAGGCTCATTAAGGCGGCTACATGCTCGCTGCACAGGAGGCTGTTTCCATGGCAAGTGTGTGTGTGTGTGTTTAGCCTATTGTACATGTTTGTGTGTGTGCGCGTGTCATGGCTACTTATATGGACGAGGATTGGAACCACAAGAAAAAAATTCTGAAAATTAAAGTTTGTTTTGTATAACAATAATATAATATATATCTATAATAATAACAATAATAATGATACATTTTATTTGTTTTTTATTATAATAATAATATGATATATATCTATAATAATAACAATAATAATAATGATACATGTTATTTGTTTTTTATTATAATAATAATATGATATATATCTATAATAATAATAATAATACATTTTATTTGTTTTTTATTATAATAATAATATGATATATATCTATAATAATAATAATAATGATAATGATACATTTTATTTATTTGTTTTTATAATAATATAATATATATCTATTATAATAATAATAATGATACATTTTATTCGTTTGTTGGCACCTTTCAAGCCACCCCAAGGTCACTCTACATAAAATAACATAATAACAATATAACAATAATATGACGAGCACTGATGAATCCAGACATAATGGCAGTACGTATATTTTCAATACGTCGTCATTTTAAAGGTTAAAAGAAAGAGAAAGAATTCTGCATCAGGCTGTTTCCAAACTTGTTTCTGCAGCTGAAGGTGTATGACTGTCAAATCCTCTTAAAACAGAGAGAGAGACAGAGTGTGTCTATCTGAGAATGTGTGGATGATGCTGCTCACACAGTTCTCGTCTCCTCTGACCTTGGAGGTCAGGCTGCCATGGGACAGGAAGTGAAGGTGTAATGTGTTAATCTCTGAGGCGGGGGTTTGAAGCTCTGTGTGCAGCGACGGAGTGCGACACGACACCCCGAGTGTTCAGTGTGACAGAGTGACAGGAGGGAATTAGAGAGACACAGCTGAAGTCTGGATGTGTGCAGCTGCAGGTGAAATGTGGAGATGGAGTCCGGCAGATTGGTGGTGGAGAGAGAGAGCAGCGTAGTTACTGCTCATTCACAGAGGGAGACACACACACACACACACACGCACACTGAGCTGATAGATGAAGCTAACACGCGGCACATGGCGAGCCATCAGCGTGACAGGAGGATGCATAGTTTGGTTTGCAGCTTTCACACAGCATCTGTACACACAAAGCTAAAGCTACGCGCTAAAACTAAAATTTTAGTTTTTCATATTTAGGTTTTCACACTCCTGACGTTGAAGGTTTCAAACCAGCTAAGATCGTTCTCACGTGAAGCAGAGGTGTAGACTCGGATCGTAAGCGTAGCTTTGAGGGAGAGGAGAAGCTGAAGCATCAGTGATGAGTCCTCCATGATGGATTTGATCCCTCAGAAACAAAGGAGGAGGAAGAGGAGGAGCGTGGTGTTGGGTTGATGCAAAGTTTAGGTCGAGTCAGCGTCTCCCCCCCCCCCCTTTAGTAACCAGTGGAGGACGCTGCTCAGGCTTCATTCATGTTTATTTACAAGTTACACACAGCTGCTTTCAATTATTAGCAACAAATCTCACAATCCATCCAACAATAACCAGCCTGATCGGGTGTCTAATCATAAAGATGGCCGTCGAGCTTTTTGTTGAATCGAACCATGAACACAACGTGCTGTAGGTACAGTTGAGTCAAACATAATAAATGATAGAACACACAGTTTAAAATATCCTCGAGCCTCTGGGAGGCTGCGTATAGCCTCACACAGTAAATGTCAAAGTCAGTGTGTGACTGTACGAGCTGAGGTGCAATGGAGGGTGAGAAGACAGAGAGAGAGGGGGGGAGGGCGATAAGGAGGAAGTGATAGAGATGTGCTGTGTAGACTTGAGAGCCACGGCGGCCTGACGAGGACGGTATCGATTCACCGAGGTCAAACAGAGGGGAGAGCAGTTAGCACCTTGTTGATTAGCATCGATAGGCTAACACAGCGGCGTTCCCTTGGCTACCCTCAAAAAGTGTATTCACTGCTCCTGCTGGATTTGTGCACCGGTGAAAAAAACCTGTGCAGCACCAGTGAGCTCTGGTTAATGTTTCTGTCGCTAAATAAAACAAATACAGGTGAAGAAATGGTGCATCAGTGACTCATCTCCCCGCTTTCTCTCCTTTCGTTTCTCACATTCCCCATATTCCTGCTTCCTCCTCCTCCTCCTCCTCTTCGTTTTCCCTCTCTCCCTCTTCCGCGCCGCTTCTCACTTCCCCGTTGTTGTCATGCCAACTTCCCAGGAGACACGTTGTCATGGATACCGAGCGGCAGGGCAGATCAGCTGATGTCTGGTGTCGTTCAGGCATGTGTGCTCGCTCTCTCCCTCTCTCTCTCTCTCTCGCTCTCTCTCTCTCTCTCTCTCTCTCTCTCTCTCTCTCTCTCTCTCTCCCTCTCTTCTCTCTCTCTCTCTCTCTCTCTCTCTCTCTCTCTCTCTCCTCTCTCTCTCTCTCTCTCTCTCTCTCTCTCGTGCTTCCTCTCCCTTTTTTCCCGGTGAGGTTTGCTTGTGATCCCGGAGGCGCTCGCTCGCTCTTCCTTCTTTCTTTTTTCTTCTCTCTCATTCCCCCGTTTGTCTCTTCTCTTCTCACGGGTGTGTGTGTGGTGTGTGTTTTTTGTTTTCCTGCACCCATCACCCCCCCCCCCACAGCTGCAGGGCCACCTTACAGAATGTATCTTTATGAAATGAGACGCACAGCGTACATGTGCAGCTGTTGTCGAGAGAAAATATTGAAGAACAAAAAGAGTGTGTCTGAAAATATCTGTCAAATTATGCAAAACAGGAAGAGAAGGTGATGAAGCAGAAATAGTTCTTCTGTTTAAATATTCATTCATCTAAAGGCCAATGAGACCATCTTTCCCCCGGTAAACATGACGAACGGGCTGAGTGGCGCCCGTGTAGCCTCACTTAGCTCACCATATTATCTTCGTTTAATTGCCGGGCCCCCACCTTTGCTGCTCTCCTAGCTCCCCCCCCCCCCTCTCTTTTTTAACAGGGCCGTTGTGTTGTGTGTTATATAACCGACAAGTTGTTCCCTAAAGACGGCACAGGGAGGACCTGCTGCATGACAACAGAGCAGAGCGGATCACAGCCCAAAGACTAAACCTTTTGTGCGGCGGTCTGATCGCTGAACAATAGTCCGGATTTGCAACAGAAGCGCTTTCACTGAAATAGACCCGTTTTTTGGGGATCGTGGCGTTTAAAATGCTAAAGAGACGTGAGCGAGCAGTCCTCGTGGGTCAACTCGTTTCAGCTTGAATTTAACGTCCACCGTGAGACCTTTTTGTTGTGGTTTTAATTAAAAGGCAAAGCAGAGGCATGAGATGCATAAAAGAGAAGCGTCTGGTCGACGCACGGACAGGAAGTGAGAAGATGTTTCTGCTGCAGCCTGTGCACGCTCAACTCCTAAAACAAGAAGAAAAGAAAAGTCCTTCCTGCATCTCCTCCCATCTCCCCCTTATCCCATCTTTTCTTTTGTGACAAGATCGATTGATTGATTGATTGATCCTGAGACAATGTCAGGAAAATCAGAAAAAGGAGCTGGAACTCTGAAATCTCTGACATTTTTGTGACCGTCATAAAAAGTCTGTTCTATGTTTTCTATTCTATTTTATTTTATTTAGTTGCTATTTTAGCCTTATTTAGCATGTTAGCTGTTTTTTGCACCAAGACAAAAAAAACAGATTCTGCTTCTGAACAGGTGGTTAACATTGATTTATCAAACATGCCTCAGAATGACAGATATGATAGTTTCAAACAGATTAAGACAAAGATTTGATGCAGGGAAAAAAAAACCCAGCATTCCCTCAGTGTGAAGAGGCCTTCAGTCATCAACACATAATCAGTCGTATTTATCCACGAGTGAATCGGATCATCGTCCTTGAGGTTTTGTGTCGCGGACAGACAAACACTCGAGCAGATGGTCGGGCAGATAAATGCAGCTTACCGACTTCCAACTTTCTAAACTAATTTGGTGAATCAAGTCGAAGAATTAGACAAGGAAACGAAGGAGAATGTATCATTACGCAGCTCATTAGGACACTGACTGGCGTTCCAATCAATTAAGCCTTTAATATAAATGTAAATGTAATCGTCTCTTTGTAATTAACTGCGGGTGGATTGCTCGGTCGGAGAGGCCCCCGGCTTCAGGCTTTAATTCATGCTGATTATGTGAAGTGTTTGTTTGGTAAGTCACAGGCAACATGTTGGCGCTAAACAAGCTAGCTGGATGTTTAGCCGGCGGGAACAACCTGTCCTCCCCTGATGGTGAATTAGTCTCAGCATCGCAGTCTGGAGAGAGGATATTAATGCACCTGACTGCCTGCCCCGTGGCTGCTTCTTCAACAAACACAGGCGGAAAGACAAAATGAAGAGAGGAAAGAAAAGCGAGAGGGAGGAGCTGACAGAAGAGACGAAGGAAGCGAGATTTACAGAAAAGGAGAAGAAGAGCTTTAAGGGAGGATCAAAGAGGCAGAGATGGAGGACGTAATGAGCTCCCTCTCTCTCCTCCTCAGATATCAGCTCTCTTCCTGTTGTCTCTCTGCTTTTAAGCAAAAACAAGCCAACCGCAAAAAACTGGGATTCCCCTCTTGGCCCCCGCTGCTCTCCTTCGGTTTGTTGTTTGGAGGCTCTGGGCGGAGAAAATCAATCGACCCGTTGGGATCGTGATCATAAATCTTTACTGCGAGGCTGATTCGAGCCTTGGGATGGAACAATCCAAAACACCAGTCGAGACTAATGGGTGTTGGATCGCTTGCCCATCTTTTATTCTGTGCCTTATAGACCTGACTGGTTGTTGTGTTATTAACAAAGAAAAGAGCTGACGTTCTTAAGTTGATAAAACTGACCTTCAACAGAGAGAGACGTCAAACAGAGCCCGACTCGTATTTAGCATCCACCCGCCGCAGCTGTGTTGTCTTGTTTGTGTGGTTAACTCACCCCCACACAACACACACACACATTACTCCCTATTTACATGTTTGTGTTTTCTGCGTATGCTCTACAACCTTTATCTGTGTTTAATCGTGCGTCCTCCATCTTTTTGTCTCAGGTGACCGGAGTGAGCGTGTCTCCCGGGAAGGACCAGCTGGTCGTGTTCCACACCAAGGACAGCCGGGACCTGGTGGTGTGCCTGCAGGGCATGGTGCCCCGCCAACGAGAGCCGCATCGGCGAGCTGGTCGGCACCCTGCTCAGCCACTTCAAGAGGTGAGAGAGAGAGAGAGAGAGTGGTGTTTGGAGCTCAAGTTCTTTTGGTATCACCTTCATTATTTCCATGTGCTCAGAAACTGTAAATATCAGTCCGCTGATTGAAATGACCCCGAGGTCCGACACCAGGGTGAAGGCGGAGGGCAACTCAATCTTTCTCCTCTGTTTACTGTGCTTCACTTTAACTGATATGACATGTGGCTCATGTCTCCAAACATTAGTGGATATTAATCTCAGTTTTGAACATTTTAACATTAGAAACACTTATTTGGTGCGATGTTTTTTTTTTTTTTTTATTTCCTGTAATTTTGGCCTCTGTGTGTTGATATCCGTTTCCTTTTAAACCAGATAAATTAACCACTAGCTGCATTGTGTAGCCTCTCTGAAGCACGTCTATAAACATAGACTGTAAATATTAATTGAGTGACGTCAGCCGTCTGTAACTGCAGGGGGCGCCGGAGTCTAAAGAGCTGGAGCTGAGGCGGGTTTTAAGCCTCCTGACAAAGCGTCTTATTCTGAATAAAATGAAAACAGAGGTGTTATAAAACAAATCGTTCCACTGTGCAGTGTGATCGACACATCAGATGACCTATTTCATTTTTTTTTTAACCAGGCTGTAAACACGTTAACAGACTTTTTTTGATTGGGTGTGTATGTGACTTCCTGTGCTTCTGCAGCCAGCCTCTAGTGGACACTCGAGGAACTGCAGGCGTTTTTCAAACGTTTACTTTCAAATCGTCGTACGCGTGCTTCAAAGCAGCACCTTGGCATCGTCAGACGTCAGAACAGTCCAGATCCAGATGTGAGTCACAGCTGTCCTTACTCGAACCGTTGTGTTCATTTAATCTGAGGCTAAAAGCTCTCGTCAGGTCGTGACACTGAGAAAGCTACCATTCACTCTATTACCAAGCTGACGAAGACAGAAGACGGAGATGTCCTCGGAGACCGGCTGACTTCCTGAGCTTCACTTCACGTCTCTCAAAAAAACTACAAAATAAAATCCTAACAAAAATAATCCCTTTGAGTATTAACACACTCAATCCTCATCCTAAAAGCTCGCCGTTTTGTTTACCTCCTTTAGAAGCCAGAACATCCTCCTTTGCTTCTTTTCATGGATATTTGAGGATATCGTAACGTGGAGAATCTCTCCTGAGCTCTCTGAGTTCACTTGAGGAGACTTTTACAGCAGCGGCTCTGCTTGTCTTCTCTGCTTACCGTCAGTCGATCCAAACACCCACACACACTTCCTGTTCCACCTTTAATGACTCGTAACTTGTGCTCAGATCACCGACATTAAACTCTCCCCTTTACCTAAAATGTTATTCTGTTATGTAATGAAGTGAGATGCTGTCAGAAGCTGTTAACTGTGTGTTTTTTTTAGTTTAATATCTCATGGTTTACTGCCGGCACATGTTCCAGCTCCTGCAGGACGTGTGGTACAAAAAGCGATTTTCGTTCAGCCTTTTTTTTTTCTTTCCTCCTTCATGCCATGTTTGAATCCAAGGAGAGGAAAACGTTCATCAGAGCTTACAGCAGTAAATGCACACACACACACACACACACACACACACACACACACACACACATAGAAACCCACTGAATCAGAGTCTGTTTACTATGCAACAGCAGGAGGCTGTAAAGCACGCTTAACAAAGAACAACAGCCAAACAAAACAAGGACAGACAGGACGAGAACACTGTCGGTCAGTGATGCTGCAGAGGCGAGTTTCTTGAAGAAAGGGAGTGAGGCCGAAGTCTCTGATCTGTGGGAGCGTCAGGGGGGAAGGACCGATGCTTGGTCCTGCAGAGCGGGGAGGTGGAGGTCATGAAGGACGGTGGTGATGTGGTCACTGGTGCAGGAGTGAGGGAGAAGACGAGCAGCGGAGTTTAGGATACTTAGTACTTCGACTCATGTTTGTAAAAGTCTCCTCTTCAGCTTTCTTGTAGCACACAAAGGAAACGTGCCTCTTGTCCCTAATTAAACCTATTGCACTTGTTTTAGTTCATCCTGTTGGATTAGTGAATAAATCCAGCTGTGCTGCTAAAAATAACCACACACAGCCGTTGTTGTCGTCTCCACTCATTGTTGTTTAATTCGCTGATTTCACGCTTTGGCCTCAAACTGATTTTATTTAGACCTTCTGACTTTGTGTGGACGAACACGTGTGGGAAAGCAGACTGTAACTTCAGATTTCATTTTCACTGGACTGCAACAACTGTGTAAGGACACCAATGCAGACATACTGTATCTTAAGCTGCTCTCTAACTGCTGCTCTGTGTTGAAGTGGATGAGCAACATCTCATCATCTATATCTTTAGAACACATTTAAAGTCATTCGATGTCTCAGATCTCAGAACTGATTCCAAAATGTATTCTTTATTTCTTCCCAAACAGGCAAACAAATTCACACAATCACAGCTGCTATGAGTGTGAATATTTTCAGTCTATGGTTTTATACTCTAAATTATGCTGAGGCTTAATCTGGTTTGCTAATTAACATGGCACCACTGTTAGCTTATAAAGTGAGAATACCCTGCACACCCTTTATTTATAAATCTAAAAAACAAACTGTTAGAACGCAAAAAGGAGCCAAGAGAAATTCTCAAACACACACTGATTGTCGACTGTACGATGTGGAAACATTATGCAGAATAGTGCACTTCCATCAAAACCAGGTTTGACCTTTAACCTTCCTGAGGTTGATGCCTGTGCTGTTGTTGTGATGCATCACTGATTGTTGAGTCTGCCGTGTTTATCGATCCGTCTGCTCGTGTCACAGATGTGAATGTTGCAGAGAGAAAAGAAAAGGAGAACTTGCAGCGAATGTGTGTGAGGCAGATTATCTTTGTGTGTGTGTGTGTGTGTGTGTGTGTGTGTGTGTGTGTGTGTGTGTGTGTGTGTGTGCGAGTGTGCGAGATGTGTTAGCTCCATCACTGCCACACTGCGATGGTATCCGGCTCTTTCTTCTCCGTAGGTGTCGCTCTGTTGACTGAGCGGCCTCCGCCGGGCTTCGTGTAATGACCCCTCCGTGTGCTTTGCATCCTAACTCATCCATCACTGTGAAACACTGACAGAACAAAGGGCACACCAGCATGTGTGAATATGCACGTGTGTGTGTGTGTGTGTGTGTGTGTGTGTGTGTGTGTGTTTGCTTTTTGAGCAGTTCAGTATTGCATTAGTGTGTGATAGCCTGGCTGATAGCACAAAGAATGCTACATCACTGTCACTCTTTAACTTGTTTATGCATGTAAAGTAGGAGCGCAACATTTTCAGACTTTCCTTTCACAGCGGGACCTCGTCTCTGTCCGTCGTCTGATTGGTTCAGGTGAAGGCAAGGCAGCAGGACGTCGAGTGCAGGAAGAGGACGAGCTGTCCCCGTTCAGACAGGGAACATTTTAACAACAGTATTCCCATCACTCGAACCCAATCAGTCCTCACCTTTAACAACAACAACAACAACAAAAACAAGCACCTCCCATATCTAAAAGTCTGAACTTCACCAGCGAGCAGCAGAGAGGAGTCGGTCTGCTCTCCTCAGGAAGCCGCTTCACAGTGACACAAGCTAAAAAAGAAAACTTCAGGCTAGATAAGCAATATCTCTAAAATGCTGGGGGGGGGGGGTTTACCTATTTAAAGTACTTTATGCTTCTTTATGACCATGTGACCTCAGCTGAATGGACTCAAAGAATATACATCTGTTTCCAGGATTGTGAAATGACGACAGCGTCTCGGATGGTTTTCATATCATCCCTGATGCTCTAACATCATGTTTGTCTCACAGAATTCAGTAAAACTCAAGCCTTTATTTATCCAGGAAAAGACGCTGAGGTTTCCCTCTTTTCCAATCAGTCGAGATCACACGCTCAGTAAAACGAGCGAATCACAACAAACCGAATCAGTGATGAAAACCACCGAGATCCGATTTACAGAAGAAACACAGAAAGCAGGAATGTGTACAAAAGGCTCGTTCTCGTTTTGCTGCATGACACCGAGCATGCATCGGGAGTCATTCTGCATGTGCACGCTGTGCTCATGTTTGTGTGTCTGTATGCTCTCTCCCATGCTGCAGCTCTCTGTCGCTGTGGCTTTAACCTTTATCTCCCCTTCAACATGCTGCACAGTGCACAAAAGCAGAGAGCAGTGAGAGGGGCAGCTTACAGCAGCAACAAAGCATCACTTCATCCCGCTCAAAGTGACATCCAGGCCGAAGCAGAGCGACAGCACCGCTGGGAATAAACCCCCCGTCCTGTCAGCGCTGCGTCTGGATGCTTGACTTTGTATGAGGAGCGATTTGTTTTTGACAGTTGTTCAAATCTATCTTGGCATTAATCTCCTTTTTTTTTTTTTTTTTTTTTTTCTTTCTTGTTATTATGATTCTTCAAGCGCAGAGCTGAAGTGGATTTTTTTTATTATTATTATTTTGTGATAATGTCAAGGCTGGGGTTTTTCCAATTTTTCTTTAATGCATAAATACAAACAAAGAAGCTTTAAATTATAGTGATTCAGAGTTTGAAAAAAATGCATACAGAAGAAGATAACCCTCTTATCGGCCATGACGCACCAGTTGTCTGGAGAAATTCAGAAATACCTCGTTCTTATTTTGCATAAAAAAGGAGGAGGGGGGGATTAGATTCCTGTGCCTTCATCCTCCCTCCCTCCCTCCCTCCATCCTTCCTTTTCCTCTTATCCTTTCCCTGCTCCCTATTTTTGACTACATCCCTTTTTATGCTGTTCTCAGTCTCACTTGAACCCCTCATTGCCCCCCCCCTCCTCTTCCTCTTCTCTCTCTACCTCCCCTGCCTCCCCCCTTCTTCATTTCAGGAGAGGAGGCGATGAAATATTTAAGGCTGCTGCTGCTGAGGCCTATATATAGAAGAGACAGAGCCACCCCCTTTTCTCTCCGTCTCTCTTTGCCCTGTGTGTGTGTGTGTATGTGTGTGTGTGTGTTGCCATGCGGCCCACGCAGCAGCGACTGCAGCACTCCCACCGTCCGCTGCCAGGACAGCAGAGCAGACTCTGCCTCTGTCACACAAACTGTAAAATCAATGAGACGTGGAAGCCAGCCAGAAAAGCTGACTGTTTGTTCCTCCACTCTCTCTGCTGTTACACACTGAACGTCCATGTGAAACCCTTTTTTTAAAAAAGGCTTCTGTAGCAGAGTCTCTGATTTGAACACATTTCAATTTGTCTCCCACTCGATCTTTGTACTCGGCAAAATCTTCTTTACTTGCAAAGTGAGCTGATTT
>NC_136711.1:18787994-18801014 GCF_947650265.1 Symphodus melops | reverse complement strand
CAAACACAGAGAAGAGTTACTGGACCAAAGATTGTCCTCGTCCTTAAGACAAGAGACAAGATATCTTTATTCTGCAAGTACAACCAAATGCTGTCAGAGCAAACCAGCGCAACAGATACCACGTCAAAGTATCAAAAGATAATATGAAAGAAAATGAACAAATATGCAAACACCTATAAAACGTCACTATAGTGTGAATATGTGTCATTAATGCAGTCTGAATAGACAGATGCAGGTCCTTCTGACTGATGACGGCGAGAAGGTACGAAAATGAAAGAACACTAAAGGTGAAAGAGATGCTAAAGAAAGTATTTCTGAGTTCGACTTGACAACATCTCCGGTGGTTTGTGTGTCAGTCAGCTCCGTATCACACCCTTCTGCTCTGATTCGCACATTTCCCTCTGAGATCCGAACGCAAGAAGAAGAAGAAAAAAATAGTCGAGGCGTTGAATTATTCATGTGCGTGCTGTATTCTCACAGGTGGTGAAGTGGCACTGCTGTACAGCTTTATTTAGCCCTCGGTAACGTAACACAACTTCACACTCGTACTGAAATGTCGTGGTGACTTTGGAGCGAGCGGAGGAGGATGAAGTGGCTTTAAATGGCTTCAGAAGACGTGGAAACTGGGTCGTTTACAGCTGCTCGCTATATAATCCTTCTCCTTCTTTCTCACTGTTTTCCTGCGGTCACGGCTTTATAACAAAGTTGTCTCATGACCCACACTTGTAATCTCATATAATCTGCTGTTTTAGTGACCTTGTTGTTTCCGGGTTGTGCAATCCGCTGCAATAGGATTCATGTTTCTGTAGCTGCAGCTTCGTTTGGCTTCAGCGACTGTTAGCGTCCACGATGGCTAATGTAACCCCACCGTGTGTGTGTGTGTGTGTGTGTGTGTGTGTGTGTGTGTGTGTGTGTGTGTGTGTGTGTGTGTGTGTGTGTGTGTGTGTGTGTGGTGTGTGTGTGTGTGTGTGTGTGTGTGTGTGTGTGTGTGTGTGTGTGTGTGTGTGTGTGTGTGTGTGTGTGTGTGTGCAGGGTTGACAGAAGTCTTTGACACCGTTTCATTAACCTCAGGCTGCTGTCCTCTGCGTGCATCAAACAGATTTATGGTTCCTCTTCTTAAATGATGAATTGATTAGCGGATAGAGAGAAGATTTATAGAGACACGTGAAACAGACCCCAACTACCTCTATGTGTCTCTGAATATTTCTATAAACATCAAACAAAGACCTGAGCGTCGAAAATTTACTGAATAAAAACAAATTTATCCAAAATATGTGAACTTTTAAAAAACGAAAATTTCAATTTTTTCATATTAAATTCAACAAAAGGTTTTAGGGTTAAAAATTGAGTCAAGATTTGGACAAGAAGTTGTGAGTCATTAAAGGAAGAATGTGCGACTTTTTAAGAAGAATGAAATTGTTACCGGATGAATAAAAAAAGAGTCGAGCTTCAACCTTTATTCCACTTTGTTGGGCTGTACGCTCATTATTTGCTATTTTTCTTCATTTAAAAACTCTTGACGGAATATCGTTGCGTGTTTGAAGCGTCAGGCTCTGTGAGGTTATACATACAGTGATGCGTTATGCTAAATGTTAGCATTAGCATCCTGGGGGGGTGAATATTTAAGTGCTATATTCTGAGATATTTCACTTCTTAGCTCAGAGTTCTTCCCGTCATGTGGAGACATTTCACCGTTTGTTGATTTGACGCTTGAGGATTTATTCTGATGCCTGAGACCTGAAGTGAGGACGAGTGTACCCCTCTCTCTCTCTCTCTCTCTCTCTCTCTCTCTCTCTCTCTCTCTCTCTCTCTCTCTCTCTCCCTCCCTGCTCTAAACTGCCCAGATCTGTCTCTGTGACAGATGTATATAGATTAACTACACCCATTCATATTTTCTCTGCCTTACTCTCCTCTAACCTCCAACGCCACCCTTTGTCCTTCTCAGTCTACCTCCCACTCACTCTCATACTTCATCTCCCCCTCACACCCTGCCCATAACCCCCCCCCCCCCCCCCCCCCCACAGGGTGAGTCAGCACCAGCATGCAGTACACAGCTTGGCATCGATCGGTGGGGGTGACGTGCTCGTATTCTGTTCCTGCCCCTGAAGACGTGAACATTTCGCCCGCTCCTGTCTGATTCTGACTCCGAAGACGGGGGATTGTTATCCAGACTGCTCGGGGGCGAAGAAGTAGATTTATATCAGAGGGGGGAAAACACAAAGTGTTAGTGAGAGTGTGACAGGAATAGCGAGCAGAGAGAGAGGCAGGGAGGTGAGACAGAGAGGGGGGGAGAGAAAGAGACTGCAAACCATGCAAAATGTGCAGAGGATGTAATGTATGAGAGAGAGAGAGAAGCACACTGGTATCGATCTCTCGGAGTCCAATCTGATTCAGTGGTGGTTCAGGTAACCTCTCTGCAGCAGTAAGCTGCTGTCATCAGACTCACTGCAGACACGTCGGCGTCTTTGTGCTCTCTCTCTCTCTCTATTGTTCCCGTCAGATTACTCCGACCACGAACCGTGTTTTAGTCACACTGTGCATGCCAGACTTCCTCATCTTCCTCCGTCCAATGTTGCAACAAAAACAAAAACACGGAGCGGGAGATTGTGCTTAAATCTTTTAATGTGCTCTTTGAAGTGCACGCAACTAATCCAGGTGCTGCCTCTCCTGCTTTCCAGGATGTCTGAAGGGTTAGAAACACATGTAACTCACATCAGGAAACGAGATCGCAGTATCACCAAGTTTCGACTAACAGCAGCAGGAGTCGATGCGTTTTTGTTTACGTCATTACGGTGATGTTTTTCGAAACATTTTATTAAAATGTGCGTTGAGGAACATTCAAGTCGAAATATTTAGATCCTCTGCGAGAACCCTCCACGATGAAGTCAGAGCGTTTGCGTGCTCAGGAGGAATAAACCGCTCCAGCGGTGGAAAAGAAATGTGAAATGATTCCTGTCTCATCCCAAAGCAGGCTCGCTTGTCCCCAAATTCAAAATCAGCTTACATAACCGCCCGGACTTAATGGGAATTATTTTTACACAGTATAACGTTACATAAGGCCAGTGATTGTGATGACAAACAACTGAGTGTGCAAACCCCAGTGCAGCTGAAGGGACGAGGAAATGTTTTATCATACATGGGGATCAGAGAGGTCACGACCCCTTCACACACTTGGAGGAGGATGAGGAGGATGTCGGGGAAGTGAGGTTTTCACTTCTGGAAGCATTTAAAGATAAAATACGAGAACACGCTCGAAAAACTAAAAATAGAACGGCGAGTTTAAAATACAATCAACCCTCCTGAGCGACTTGATTAAAAGAAGGACGTCCATTCATGACTGCTCTTCTTTGTGTGAGAGCCGCTGAGTGCTGTGCCGGCAGAATACTCCAGAACAAAAGTGTTGTCACACAAATGTGCCACGGTGTGTTTTGTGTCATATCTGGAGATGGCACTAACATCATTTATTACAGTGCGATAAAAGGAGGAGGATAGAGAGGGAGGGTGGCACAGACGGAGGGAGCGAGAGAGAGAGAGAGAGAGAGAGAGGCTGCCTTTGTCTCCTTCTCTTCAAGGTCACCTCTTTCTGCTGAATCAAATATTTCAGACAGAGAAGTGGGCTCCTCTCTTCTCCTCTTTCTCTCTCCTCCTTCTCTATTTCCTTTTTCTCCATTAATCACTGCGCTCCCCCCCCTTCCCCCCCCACAAGCTCCACACCTCACCCCCTACCTGCTCCTCCCCCTCCTCCTCTCTTGTTTTTCACTTCACATTCCCCTTCTCCTCCTCCTCCTCCTCCTCCCCTCCTAACTCCATCTCTCCCTCTCTCTCTCTCTCTCCCCCCCCCCCCCCCCCCCCCCTCCTTTCTGGGGCGCTGCGGATGCAGTTCCCATGGCAACCGTTGGATCCATATTTGTGTGTACGGTATGCGATCCATTAATAACCCTGCTGGCTGGAGATAATACCGGCACATCTCTCGTCCCAGACTGCAGACAGAGAGAGGAACGGAGGCTAAGAAAAACCAAACCAGTGATGAAGAGGAGGAAAGTTAGAGGGACGTGAAGGTCAGAGAGGAAGAACCCAAAAAAGATGGAGAGCAGAGAAGTAGGGCAGAATAGGAATATGTCGACTGTCGAGGGACGAGAGTCAGATATGAGCACAAAACATTTAAGACAACGAAGCATGGGATCAAAACCTGCACCAGTATAAAGTGTGGCTAACCTTAGCCGTGCTAGCACCAGCAGCCGGCGCTTCTTCTCGCAGGTCAACGCCCACACGTCTGTGCTGAATGTAGTATTTCACTTTCATTTGGGACTTTAGGATTTGGACTATATGACATCCGTCCCCCCGTCCGTCCAGGTTTACATCCAGACAGTAGAGCAGGAAGAGCAGATCCTCAGCTCGTAGCAGGCAGCTGCTTTACATCTTAAATACACGCTAAACTGACAACGTTGTGTCAGAATGTTTCGTCCCTCCCATTCGCTGCCTCAGATCCAATCAGAGGGATCCAATCATTTCTCGATTTGCATGCTGGATCAGAACGAAATCCTCTGACGAGCACCGAGCGCTGACCAGAGCCCCGCCTCTCTCTGACGGCCCTGTGAAGCAGCTCGTTGTGTAGCTATAGTCTAAATATGAATAACGGGTGTAAAAGACTTGTTTAGTGGGCGACACACACACACACACACACACACACACACACACACACACACACACGACTCGCCCTGGTCAACAGTGAAGTTTAAAAACAGAGTTTAGCTTTATTTGGACACGACAATAAGTTTGATCCAAGGAATAATTTGGAGGTCAAGCTGAAGGTCGATGTAACAAATCCGAATAGCATGCACGCTCCCAAATTCTGCCGCACACAAACAGGAGAGCCATGCACACACACACACACACACACAGAGTCAGAGTCATTGTTATGTGGACCAGAGGGGAGTCCTGCTCGTCTCTTTGGCACCGTGCTGCAGCCTGGGGGAGGAGGAGCTGGCTGGGCGGAGTGATGGATGGCGAAGGGCCAAACCCGTGTGTGTGTGTGTGTGTGTGTGTGCGCCTTTGTGTGACTGCCAGGCTGTGTGTACACGTGCTGCCTGTGGAAGTACACACTTAAGGTAATATTAAAAGGTGTGAAAACTGCACAATGTGTGTTTGAGATGCAAAGAGTGTGGATGTGCAGAGTGACTCCCTCTGACCTACTTTCCCTCTGCAGCCGCCTCGACTCTCTGCCAGACAACCTTTCTCTCTCTCCTTCTTTTCTTTATCTCACACAGCAGGTCAAACACACCTGCTGAATGAGTGACCGTGTGTGTGTGTGTGTGTGTGTGTGTGTGTTTGTTACGTAGCGTGCTGTGTGGAGGTTGAGCTCTCTCTCGTGCTCCTGACGAAGGATCTCGGAGAGTTCCATACTTTTTCGACCCCACGTGTTTTTAACCATTTCAGATCTTCAGTTGTATTTGTACCTGAACGCGGCCACAGACGAGAGACAGAACAAAAACATTATTTCATCATTGTCTTTTCTGCTTCAATCTTTGAGGAACCTGAGACAAAGAATAACCTGATATTGGCTGCAAAGAATTTACCGAAAACCAAAGTTTAGAAATCTGTTGCTGATGGAGAATATCACTCGCTCTGATGTCATATCACTGTAAAGAGACACATTCCCCTACAGTCAACCAATCATCACTTTTTCAATGCATTAAACACAGATTTGAGGAGACAAACGAATAAGATGGGAAACAGTCTCGCGAGTGCTGAGACAGATTTACAAAGCACAGAATCGAAGAGGAAAGGAAACACAGAAAGTTCTGGAAGTTTGTCCGTTTGATTGAACCCACCGGACCGAAAGACGGTGGACTCATTCTGCTTATTTAGATTTTGAGAAGGAAAGGAAATGAACCTTCTCCATTCATGGTTTCTTCAGAGCGGAGCGAGCGAGGGAAGTAATCAGCGGATCATCATAACTCACTCCATCCGATTATTGATTCATCTTCAGAGTGATTTGTCGTGCTTGAATGTCAGACACATTTAAACATGATTCAAATACAATACAGCCTGTAAAGGTTTCATGAAGATCCTCACAGTGTCCTACACTCCTGTCATGCATGACACGTCCTGATACAAGGGAGCAGAACATGCACGCTGGTAATTAGCAGTGACCCTTTGACACATGCAGCACTCGGGGACAGATTTATTAAAGCTCATTTCAGATTCATTCTAACGGGAGGAGATAATGGGGCTCGCTGGATTTACTCACGTTCACACTCCGCCTCTGAAGTTTGATTACAGCCGTGCAGTTATTATCGTGATTATTCAGAAGGCTGTGACTCCATTAGCGAGCGTTTCTGATTCTGGATTTGGACCATTTTTTCCTCTTTTACTCTGAGCGCCTTGATGAGAGATGAACTCTGATTGCAGACTTTGAGAAATCAGACATGCTTTTAAACAAAGTCCAAGTGGTTGATTGCATAATTAGTTTCTGTGTCAGAAACAGAATTACAAACAGACGCACGCGTATTTAATTATTAGAGAAAAAAACTGAACAAAAGGTTTTATTTTGTGTCTTTAGTTTACAAATAGTTTAATTTTACTCTGAAGCAATTTTATCAAAATATTTCAATTCAGGCTCAAAACACACAAACTTAAAAGGTCGCCACACGAACCCCGAACAAAGTAATCAAAGATCCTCCTGCTCCTCCTGCTCCTCCTCTTTCTCCTCCTGTTCCTCCTCCTCCTCCTGCTCCTCCTGCTCATCCTCCTGCTCCTGCTCCTCCTCTTTCTCCTCCTGCTCCTCCTCCTGCTCCTCCTCTTTCTCCTCCTCCTCCGCTTTCTCCTCCTCCTCCTGCTCTTCCTTCTCCTCCACCTCCTCCTGCTCCTCCTCCTCCTCTTCCTCCTCCTGCTCCTCCTCCGCTTTCTCCTCCTGTTCCTCCTCCTCCTCCTGCTCTTCCTTCTCCTCCACCTGCTCCTTCTCCTCCTCTTCCGCCTCCTGCCCCTCCTCCTCCTTCTTCTCCTACTCCTTTTCCTGCTCCTCCTCCTTCTCTTTCTCCTCCTGCTCCTTCTCCTCCTGCAGCAGGTAGGGGGGGAGAAGAGAGGTCTGCACGTTCCATAGCCTTTAGAGCATCATCATTATTACGAGCAGGAGAAACCTGCCTGTTGTATCATTGAGCAGCACCAATGTTTAATGTTGTTGTTGCTCCGGCTGCTGTCCAAGTCAAACAAGCTGCCAGAGGAGGCAAATATGTGTTCAGCTTTGGTGCACAAGCTGCCGCCTGCAAACTCCAAAACCCAAAGCACAAACACCCAGACAGGAAAATACTTTATTGTAAATCATTTTTTTTAACACACATGACTTTCATCCTGTAACACGAGCGTCATGAGAGATGATTGTTCTCTTCATGTATACATAGTAGTGTTGTAGTCGAGACCAAGGTGGGACTGATACAGACCCAGAGCAATAAATATCATGGTCATCTCGTGTGCAGCGTAGAAGGCTGCAGCCGCAACCGAGAGATAAAAATCAAATTATGAATGAATTGAAGTTATGCCTTCTTTTAGAAAGAGGCAAAGCAGCCAATCAGAGGTCTTGATTTAAAATCCGGAGTCCACGCTGTTTGAAAAAACCGAGACGAGTAAAAATGCTTTCAAGACGAGTCGGAGCTTTATATCCATGTACCTGCTCAAACACAGGAAGCTATTTGTGAATTATAATTTCAGATGCTGCGTATGTTCTGTAAGCTGCTTTTTTTAGATCCACTTAAACCTCCTCATGGGGTCTGATCATGTTCCTCAAACATATCCTGCACATGCATGTTAGCTGGTGTGAGCTGTATTTAATGCCGCTCACGTGCACGTGTGGAACGTGTGCACGCAGACCGTCACTCTGGATGAAAGCTTCAGTTTAAGTGCTGCACACTTTACATGATAGCGAAGGAGCGGAGGGATTTTATAGTCTCCGTCTCCTCGGTGACCTCCACATTTTACCCCCAACCCCCCCCCCCCCCAAACACACACACACATGTTCCACCCAGCAACAGCACTGCACCATCTCCCACTGTCAGGCCAATTATGATGAGCCTCAGCACACACACACACACACACACACACACACACACACACACACTCTCTCTCTCCTCCCTCCTCGGCCTCCTACAACTCCTCTTCTCCTTTCCTTTTCCTCCCGTCCCTCCCTTCATCTGTCCCCTCGTCCTTTCTTCATTTGCAGCCTGACATTCATCTCCACACCTGACATCTTTTCATCCTTCATCTTTGCTCCCTCCAGCCTTTCATCTGTACTTTAATCTCCTTCACATCAGTCAATTACTGCACCTCCATCCTTCCTTCCTCCCCGCCAGCTTTCCCCCTGCTGTATTTCCTTCAATTTCACCTATTAATTTCTCTTCATCTTTTTTTTCGTCTTAAAGGAAATTGACAAAGAAAGATCTTTGATCTGAGAGACAGTCAAAGATTTTCACAGATGAAACGTGAACGGGCAGTTTAGCTTTTTAAAAACCTAAAAGACTTGAAGACGTGGATCAACGCCACGTCTTTGCCTCTTTAACAAACGATCAAACGGTCTTTATTTATTGCACAAAGACGTCCAGGTTGAAGCATTTACTGGGTATAAAAACAAACAAGCTTCATCCACGGACATAAAACTATTGATACTCAGAGATTCAGGGACGAGCGTCGAAATAATTGAGACTCAATAGAAAAGGATCAGAAAGGAGTTTGTGTATTTAGTCCTGTATTTGAGATGGGGCGGTGGATGGTCTAATCTGGAGCTTCAGTCACCTCATTCTCATGGTCCTGTACACTTACATTGAAACCTTTCTGTAATGGACTTAGATGAAGTTAAAGGAAGCTTTTTGTTAGCGTTGGTGTCGACGTGTTCAGTGATTGGGTATCGTATGGGTCCGGTACCTCCCTGACGATACGTTCACCCTCCTGCCACTGAAGAGAAATGACGTGTCAGCAGAGGAGGAGAGATGAACCTCTGATTGACGTATTGATGGACTTTAATGAACAGGATTGGAGGCGTAGCCACTTGAGAAGTGAGCGGTCTCCCTTCAGTAATGAGCAACTAATTGAGGCTGCCTGTTTCTCTCTGCTGCTGTGACTCAGGGAGAGGCAGAGTATTGATCCTCCTCCCGTGTTTTTAAGACTGCTCCAGCCCTGAGAAGCTGCACAGTCCGTGTGAAAGGCTGAAGATGCAGCTGAGCGGTGACTTAAGATCCGGCTCGCTGGTTTTCAGCGCTGAGTTGACCTCCTGCACGTAAACACTGGCTTGTTTAACCCTCCTGCCGTGCGGCCATTATGGCTCAGCGGTGTGAGATTGCCCCCCCCCCCCCCCAGTGGCCCAGAAGCCTTTTCTTAGGACGTTCCAGCTTCTCTTTTATCTCCTCCTGATCTCTTAACCAGCGAGAGGTGGAGGTGAGACATGCGCCCTTTTGTTTAACCAGAGCATCTGTGAATACTGGACGTAATGGATAGCCGTCATTTACCCAGCGTCCTCTGGGAGTCGGGAGATTGGACCTCCAGATGCTCTGTGAACAACCTCACAGTGGGCCATCAGCCTTCTGCTCTCCTCCGAGCTCGGGCCGGGGACGCTGTGGCTCAGTGGGCAGAGTCAGTCGTTGCTGGATATGTCCATCAGGACAGACATGTCTCATAATTGGATGAAAGTGATGCATCAAAAATGCATGTTCTACTTTTCCTTCTTCATGTGGACTCAAAATGCTCCTGACAGAGAAACACAGCAGCTCAACCTCTTTCCTGTTGGGTCTCTTCCTGCAGCACGCAGAATATACCTCACCAACTGTGGATGAATTTCAGTAATGCATTTGTCTTTTTGCTTCCTGAAGTGCACAAGTTACTCAAATAATTTGAATTAGCCTCAAACATGAGTCCCACAGATTCCTCGTCTGATTAAAATCATTCTGCCTGATATCAGCGTTAAGCAGTCTGCAGAGTGGAGAGCAGATTAAAAACAAAGCCCACACAGACAAACTGATGTCTTACAGCTTCCATCTGATAACACAGCAGCAGCTACATCGCTTCTGTTCAAAGTTTACAGTCTGTATCCTGAAACCCGACGACTCGGGGAAGACGTATGAAATATTTATTAATTCACACTTGAGGATCACAATAGAGGCTTTATCCAAAAACACCTCCAGGGGGGTCGTTGATAGTCGGCGCCTGTTTCCCCCCCTCTGCAGCGCCTCAGCTCGGAATATCAACATTCGTTCTCTTCGTTTAGGATCCGACTTCACACCGAGCCTCATGGGAGTGTTTGAGGCTCCTAATGTTGTAAAGATGAACGCGTCTTCTGGGATTGAACATGTTTGACAGTGTGCTGAACGTGTAGGTTTACAGCTGACCTCTCCTTTGTTTGGTGCAGAGGCCTGCAGCTGCACACATGCTCAGCGTCTTCCTCTTTGATGTGAGCCTCGCTCAGGCAGCTCCACCTCTGACTTTCACTTCTCCACGCACGCTACAGATCGCCCCCCCCCTCCTCTTCTTTACACATTTGAATCGATACCCTTCCTGCTGTTAGTGCACTTTTACCCCGTTCTTTAAATGACCTACTTAGTAATCTCTCCCGTTGTGAGTGCGGCTCTTTTTCTGCGGCGGGGAGAAAAGATAACAGCTGGGAACGGGGAGCGCACAATCAGAGGGAGGCCGAATAAAAGAAGACATCAAGAAGATATCTACAGCCGGCTGTTATGTACTTTCACATCTTAGTAAATACAGCATGCCATACGGCTGCAGCAGAGCAGAGAGCTTCCTGATCGGACTTTATTTTCTCTTCTGTTTGCAGCTGTGTCCTCAAAGTCCACAGCACTGAATAAGATGCATTTTTTATCGCACACGGAAAGAGCCAAAGATGATTCCCTTAAATGTCTCGTTTTGTCCCCGAACCAAAAAGAGGAGCAGAGAATCCAGAAAACGTTTGTCGAAATGATCTGTAAGTGATTTATAATGATGTTAAAGAGTAAAACCTTCAAAGATGTTCATAAAGCAGAAGTGTCAGAAACACCTCCACCCTCTCTGTGCCATCAGTCCGCTTCATGTCCGCCTCTCAGGCTGCTTTTTTCTCTATTATTCATCCACAACATCTGCAGCACGAGCAACACTGCACAACTGTGCTCACAGTGGTGCTCATTAAAGAGCTGCACTCGGAGCTTCTCTGGACCCGTCCTTCCTTCTTCATGCCGTCCGTGCATCTCCGTGTTTCCTCTCGGCGTGCAGCACGCTGGAGGACGTGAGGCGTGTGATGCAGCCATGTGAGACACAGAAAGGGTTCGTCTGCTGTGTCAGGTCTGGTGTTACGTTCAAATCCTCGAAGAGAGCGGGCGGAAGAAGGACAGACGGAGGGGACGTTGTTTCTTTTTCGGTCTGCGTGACGGCCCTGCAAGCATCAAACCAACGACACCTTCACTCCAACTTCTAACTACACATCAAAACATCACTTCAGCTTTTCACACAGGCAGCATCTGCTGAACTGATCAGCCAAAAAGACTTTACTTCTACTTCTGTATCCCACATCCTGAATCATCTCAGTCTTGTTGGGATCCTTTGATTCTCCCCTTCGTGCCACTGTAACATTGAAAATGCTGAGAAAGTGATTTGATGATTTTCTGCAGAACAGAGATTCATGATCCTCTGTGGATCACTTTGATTTATTTAAGGATCCTTCCTGATATAAAGAAGAAGAAGCCTGCCAGAATCTGCCTCAGCTATACTTTGTTTGTTAGCTCACACGTTAGCATTAGCATTGTTTTTGCCTTTCATTGCATAGCTGACGACTGGTTGTAGAAACATTAACGCTGGCTTTGTTAGCTAACAGCTCAGATTATTAACAGGCAGCCGGGTCTCAGTCGGTGGAGAAGGTCGGAGGTTCGATCCCCAAACGGGCAGCCGTATGTCTCCGACGTGTCCTCGTCAAACATGAACGCTGTCAAAGCGTTCATGTTTCTCCTTCTATAAAGATTCTAAACACTGATCCTGCTGTCCAGACGTCCACAAGCAGTCTGCAGTATGAGCTCTCACAGTGCTGCCCCGCGATGCCTGACCTTCACACACACACACACACACACACACACACACGCTGTGAGGAGAAAACAAGCAGTACTCAGTACGTGTGTGCGTGCTTTCTCTTCACTCCCTGCTTTTCCCGTCTTTGGTCCCACACACTGAGATATTGATGTGAGCTGACTGTATGTTCTTCTTAAAAAGAGAAAGTGTGTGTGTGTGTGTGTGTGTGTGTGTGTGTGTGTGTGTGAACAGATGAACAGTCAGGGTTCATCTCTTCAACCTGCTGGAACTCTCTGGATGTCTTCATATTTATGTTGCTGCTAATCTTCCACATTATTTATAATCACTGCTCTCCTGTTTTCTGATCAAAAGCTCCATATAAGACGTGGACGTTACCACGGTGACATCATCCTGCCTGTTATCTGCGGGGTTTGAAGCCAAGAGTTTGAGCACTCACTCGCTCGTCTCACCCTAAATGCAGAACAACAACATCTGGAACACTTCTGGATTTCTGAGTTATGAGAGGCAGCGGTTGAGCTCTTGCATGAAGCCCACCTGCTCCCACTGTGCAAGGCCAAACAAACATCGTAAACATGCTCGACTTTGTGCTTATATAGGTCATGGTGTGAGTCTGCTGTATGTATGAGAGCAAAGAGGGGCCTGAAAGCTCTGCACCTCTGTGGACTTTGTTCAGACATGGTCACACCGAGCAGACGGAGAGCAGAGTGTTCACGAGTGGAAGCCTGAAAACAAATGAAAGGGCTAAAGATCCATTAAAGTCATGAAATAGGATGAGTCCTAGAATATGACTGTGTAATCAGAAGACTGAGGGAGTTGTAGGCTGTAAAATGAGATGAACATTAAATGTGCTACCTGAGGCTTTGAGCAGATATTAAACTGCACGTCTGCACTCAGTAATCCCAGTTAGAAGCCAGAAAAGATCCGACTTTGATCACCTGCTCAGAGTCCCGGGTCGTCATCTCTCCCCACCTG